>NC_091197.1:7687841-7882841 GCF_040958095.1 Procambarus clarkii | reverse complement strand
TACAATTACTTATAATATATAAATATTTAAATATTTACAATTGCCTTTCAATATCTACTTTGACAGTACTAAGTAGATACTGAGACTATAGTGACTGTAAACACTAGGATTGTCTAAATATTTCCAGTTGACATATTAATAATCAATTAATTAGCTGCCAAACAGTTAGTAGAATACCTTGATAGAAAGTTAGTTGAGTATCCTGGCAAATAGCTTAATATTCTGCTTAAAAAAATTAGGCGCATATCCTACACACAGTTAAAGTTCCGCCAAGAAAGTAGTTAAAGATTCTGTCAAACTGTTAGGTGAATATAATGCTAAGCAATTAGGTGAATACCCGGCAAGCAGTTAATTGATTATCCTGTCAAATAGGTAATTGAATATTCAGCCCAACAATTAGGGGGGATATCCTGCTGGCAATTACTTGAATATCCCACAAAACGGTTAACTATTATCCTGTTCAACAATTAATTAAATATTCTGGTTAATACTTAATTGAAAATCCGAGCCTGCTGCCTCACGAAGCAAAACCATTCTAACCAACGATCAATTAAATAACTTTCCCAATAATTTGAAACATGTTGAAGTAATACTTATATATCCTCGCCAGTTGAGAAACCTTCGCCAATATTTAATTGGAAATCCTAAACTATAATTGGTTAAATCACCTGAAAATAGTTGATCATCTTGATCACCAATTAGTTAAATATCCTAGCCAACAATCAATTAACTATTCCCTGGTTAACATATAATGTGCATTGATGATCCATAGTCACATAATTTTTGTAGTTTTTTCCATATAGTTTACTCAGTTACTAAAAATACTTACTCAAGTAAACTAAAAATATTTTCTTAACATCAAGTAATGCTTCCTAAATATTTAAAATGTCTTTCTAAACATTTTAAATAGCTTTCTCCACCTTCAAAACTGATTTTTGAACATCCAAAATTGGTTTTCAAACAACAAAAATGGGTTTCTATAAAAATTGGCTTCTAAACATTCAAAAAGTCTTTCTAAACACCCGAAATTGCTTCCTAAACACTAAAAATTGGTTTCTGAACATCCAAAAATGTCATTCTAAACATTCTAAATTGCTTTCTAAGTGTAGAAATGTTTTCCCTAAACATCCAAAAATTGCTTTTTAAACTTCCAAAATATATATCTAATCTTCTAAGACGACTTTCAAAATATCCCAAATGGTTTTCAAAACACTTAAAATTGCCGTCAAAATCTAATTTGGCTCTGGAATATATATGCTTGTTATGGATAAAGGAATATATACACAAAGTATACCTTCGTCTGCTTTATCGCCTTTAAATCAACATGAGAATCCTGACCTTTCTTAACTAAATAATATAAGCATTAGCATCAAGATGTTTACATATACATAATATCACGTTGCAGACGATGAGTCACAATAACGTGGCTGAAGATATAATGACCAAACCCACACATTATAAGAGAAACGACAACGTTTCGATCCATCCAGGATCATTATCAAGCTAAAAGTCATCGTTTCTCCATCTACTGTTGTGTGGTTTGGTCATTATAATATCACGTTGTATAAAAATTATTAATTTACCTCACTGGCAGAGTTCTGCATGTTTAAGGGTCTCCGCGTCAGCCAGCTGCTAGGTTTGTGTGATTGGCTAATTGGTTGCATAGCTTGCTCCAAGACACAGTGACTGTGCAGCCCATCTTCTCGAGGTGCCACAGTGGACAAAATACGAGGTACTGAAACACACCAACCCAAGTCATCCACCTAACCTAACCGACCAATGTATAGAAAACGTGGTTGTGTGTGTGTGAGCCCCTACTGTTCAGTTCCCCGTGATGTGTCCGTTTTGAGGATAAAAAAAAAATTCCCTTCCCTCTACAATTGTACAATTGTTCATTGCGTCAACATACGGTGCTGTTAGAGACGATGGGTTCACTGTGACAACGGTGTAAAGTGTGCACCAAGTGGGCAATGGAAACCTTAGTATAGTCACCGTTAATTGCGCAATTTATGTAATTGGAGAACTAGTTACAAGCAGAGAGGAATATGAATGGCTGTAACAGGTTTACCAAACGTGGAAATTGATTACCTTAAAGGTCATTGCTGTTCAGTACCTGAACCCACATTGTCTGTGACAGTGACATTGTGACAGTCACTGTTCTGTCACTTGACTTAAGTAACTCAGAGGGGCGGTAATATACTGCTTTAACTTACCACAGAGAGGGGCCTGGCATGCAGTATGTAGTGTATAATGAGCAGAACAACACATTGGGCCAACAACAATTTACACTAAATATGATGACCAGACCACACACTAGAAATTGAAGGGACGACGACGTTTCGGTCCGTCCTGGACCATTCTCAAGTCGATTGTGAGAATCGACTTGAGAATGGTCCAGGACGGACCGAAACGTCGTCGTCCCTTCAATTTCTAGTGTGTGGTCTGGTCAACATACTTCAGCCACGTTATTGTGACTCATCGCCTACACTAAATATGTTTGTCATCATCAACAACACAGTAAAGAAACCTCAGTGTTGTTCATTTAAATCGGCAGAGAAATCAGATTCCAAACATCAACGGTTCAAGACTTTGTATTCATGTTTAATTCAATTAGACTCGTTAAAGCCGATGTGAAGGCCAGTACCGTATTTATGCCTAAAGTGTACTAACACCTTGTATGACCCTCTATTACGTTGCTATCTGGCACTCAGCGGCACCCACTCTCTTGGCTACCCAACTACTTTGACTGGTTGGTACTACGATGGGCTCGCTTCTTGCAGGTCGGCGGTCCGAGTGACTGGACACTATCCCTTCCCTCTGTCCTTTCCTAAATCCTGGTCCTCATATCCCCATCCTAGTGTTAAACAGTCACGCTGGCTTAGCGCTTTCTCCTCATAATTACCTAACATTACGTCCCTTGGTCTCCTCCACTTAATTCTCAGCACAAAATTTTCATATTAGATTAATCAACAGAAGCAGATATGCAAGTTTTTGTGCGGAGAATTATTTAATAATATATCGTTCGACTCTGCGAAGGAAAATAGGTGGTTCTACTACCGGCTGTGCTGTATGGATCTCTTGGTCGGTTCTCTCCTATATGACCATTCCTGCCAACATTGTTTTGGCGTTGAAATCCATGATCGCGACTATGATTAAAATGGCTTGTGTTGGCATCACTGCCTGTACCCGGGTCATTCCGTCGGGCGGGTTGCGGCGCTCTCCGTCTCTCAACAGGCGGACGGGGACTGAGTCTCGGTATACCATAAATAGTGTCATTTGTGCTCTCGTATTGTGTTGAAGTTACGGTGCCGTTCGTCATCCCATTACGGCTTGGCGTGACGTAGCCTTTTTTCAATGCATTAAGTCTTGATAATTCAAAGGCATCTGTGAGATAATTCTCACTTGCCGATGCACTGCCGTTCGTCATCCCGTAATACCTCGACGACTGAATGGTATTAGTCGGCGAATCATCACGAGGGACGGAACTGCCGTTGGCTAGACCCTTACTGTATGTTGACTTAGCACCACTGTTGCTTCCAGCAGCCCCGGTCTGATTCATATTCCGTTGACTGTTCCTGAAAAAAGGAATACACACATTACAATATGTATTTGTGTACAGGGGGGGTGGGGGTTACCTGGCATTGACCGCGTCTGTCTGTATGTCTCCCATCTCTCTATCTATCCATCCATCTATTGATCTATCCATCTAGATATCCTATCCTATCTGTATATACTTATATATATATATACTTATATTAGAAAACGAATCAATGGGTATGAAAACATAAGAATGGAAGTAACTGCAGAAGGCCTATTGGTCCATACTTTCTC
This sequence comes from Procambarus clarkii, assembly GCF_040958095.1. NCBI lineage: Eukaryota > Metazoa > Arthropoda > Malacostraca > Decapoda > Cambaridae > Procambarus > Procambarus clarkii. The sequence goes on along the minus strand of NC_091197.1, from coordinate 7,879,010 downwards.
TTGCTGCTTCTCTGTTGGTTCGGGGTCTTGAAGTGGGTAGATTATAGTTGTGCATTAATTGGCTGTTGATTGCTGGTGTTGACTTTTTGATGTGTAGTGCCTCGCTGATGTCGAGTCTCCTGCAATCGCTGTATTTATCGATGATTTCTGTGTTGCTTGTTAAAATTTCTCTGGTGATGGTCTGGTTGTGAGAAGAGATTCTCTTCTGGCTCTGGTTCTCTTCTCACAACCAGACCATCACCAGAGAAATCTTAACAAGCAACACAGAAATCATCGATAAATTTGTTTACAGATTTACAGCCTTTGTTTACAGATTAGCATAGTAGGCCGAGAAGTGCGTTCTGGCTACTAGGTACGACATTATATATATATATATATATATATATATATATATATATATATATATATATATATATATATATATATATATATATATATATATATGTCGTACCTAGTAGCCAGAACGCACTTCTCAGCCTACTATGCAAGGCCTGATTTGCCTAATAAGCCAAGTTTTCATGAATTAATTGTTTTTCGGCAACCTAACCTACCTAACCTAACCTAACCTATCTTTTTCCGCTACCTAACCTAACCTAACCTATATAGATAGGTTAGGTTAGGTTAGGTAGGGTTGGTTAGGTTCGGTCATATATCTACGTTAATTTTAACTCCAATAAAAAAAAAATTGATCTCATACATAATGAAATGGGTAGCTTTATCATTTCATAAGAAAAAAATTAGAGAAAATATATTAATTCAGGAAAACTTGGCTTATTAGGCAAATCGGGCCTTGCATAGTAGGCTCAGAAGTGCGTTCTGGCTACTAGGTACGACATATATATATATATATATATATATATGTCGTACCTAGTAGCCAGAACTCACTTTTCAGCCTACTATTCAAGGCCCGATTTGCCTAATAAGCCAAGTTTTCCTGAATTAATATATTTTCTTTAATTTTTTTGTTATGAAATGATAAAACAACCCTTTTCTCTATGTATGAGGTCAATTTTTTTTTATTGGAGTTAAAATTAACGTAGATATATGACCGAACCTAACCAACCCTACCTAACCTAACCTAACCTATATTTATAGGTAAGGTTAGGTTAGGTAGCCAAAAAAAGCTAGGTTAGGTTAGGTTAGGTAGGTTAGGTAGACGAAAAAACATTAATTCATGAAAACTTGGCTTATTAGGCAAATCGGGCCTTGAATAGTAGGCTGAGAAGTGCGTTCTGGCTACTAGGTACGACATATATATATATATATATATATGTCGTACCTAGTAGCCAGAACGCACTTCTCGGCCTACTATGCAAGGCCCGATTTGCCTAATAAGCCAAGTTTTCCTGAATTAATATAATTTCTCTAATTTTTTTCTTATGAAATGATAAAGCTACCCATTTCATTATGTATGATGTCAATTTTTTTTATTGGAGTTAAAATTAACGTAGATATATGACCGAACCTAACCAACCCTACCTAACCTAACCTAACCTATCTTTATAGGTTAGGTTAGGTAGCCAAAAAAGCTAGGTTAGGTTAGGTTAGGTAGGTTAGGTTGTCGAAAAAACATTAATTCATGAAAACTTGGCTTATTAGGCAAATCGGGCCTTGCATAGTTGGCTGAGAAGTGCGTTCTGGCTACTAGGTACGACATATATATATATATATATATATATATATATATATATATATATATATATATATATATATATATATATATATATATATATATATATATATAAGTTCTACCTTATAGCCAAAATGCACTACTTGGCCTAGTATGCAAGGACCGGTTTGCCTAATAAACCGAGTTTGTCTTATGAAATGATAAAGCTTTCCTTTATATTATATACTATTTTTTTTATTTGATGCGAGTTTGATCCCATCACATTGCCTCAGTATTGTCCTATACGTCGCCTTTGTTTACAGATTAGCGATGACAAAGGACGGCGGCTCTTGAGCCTCTTTTGTTTCAGCTCTGCCCTAATTTGCATATAGATTCGATAGAGTATTTTGATTCCTTCTCTTTCTTAGCAATAAATGTAAATAATTGTTAAATATTTACCCTTTATTGTCAAATAAATTGTCATTTTTTTCGCTGAGATGACAACAGTTTCAGTGAACTCCCAGAGATAGAGTTGAGTCATATTTGAATTTACCAAAAGTAAAAAAATCATCCTTTAAATGCTTTTTCTAGTAAATAATTCAACAATACTTATGTTTTTGTTTATTTAGATGATCTGAAAGGATAGGTCTCTGTGAAAAGAAATTTAGGAAAATATTTCTATAACGCTAAACATGAAAATTCTATGTGTGGTGAAGAGCCGACGACGCCGAATCCTTGTGGGTGTGTTGTGAGCACGACGATTAGTCGTTGTTTGTGAGCACGACGACTAGTCGTTGCGTTTGTGAGCACGACGATTAGTCGTTGTTTGTGAGCACAACGACTAGTCGTTGCGTTTGTGAGCACGACGACTAGTCGTTGTTTGTGAGTACAACGACTAGTCGTTGTTTGTGAGCACGACGACTAGTCGTTGTGAGCACGACGACTAGTCGTTGTTTGTGAGCACAACGACTAGTCGTTGCGTTTGTGTGGTAAAGAGTGCTCAAAGCAGGGCGCTAGTAGCAAACCAAGTCAGAACCAGCTGGCATAATTCTCCCCATTCTAACAATCTAAAAGTTTCATGACACAAGACTCACAGAGCTGCCCGTCCTTCTAAGATTTCCCCAAGAAACTGCCGTGCTAAAGTGCCCTTATCCTAACCTACGAGAGAGAACCCGAAACATAAAATGGGACAGTATGTCAATTTCGCGAGCCTCTCCCATTTTCTAGTACGACAATTTTTGACCTTAAAGTGTACGTCAAAATGCGACGTTGTATCAGGCGAACGAGTTGCACGAAAACCCACGACGATCTTCTTGAGGTTATCTTGAGATGATTTCGGGGCTTTAGTGTCCCCGCGGCCCGGTCCTCGACCAGGCCTCCACCCCCAGGAAGCAGCCCGTGACAGCTGACTAACTCCCAGGTACCTATTTACTGCTAGGTAACAGGGGCATTCAGGGTGAAAGAAACTTTTGCCCATTTGTTTCTGCCTCGTGCGGGAATCGAACCCGCGCCACAGAATTACGAGTCCTGCGCGCTATCCACCAGGCTACGAGTTCGTGACTACCACACGAACATACATACATACAACGCCTAAAGCCACTATTACGCAAAGCGTTTCGGGCAGGAAAAACATTAATGACTAAAGCTTAAAACTAATGGGTAAGAAGAATATCACAGCAGAACCAGCCCCCAAAGGTTACGATCAAAACATTCGAGACACTTACCTCTCAGCGCTGCCTGTGTTGCTGTGTTTCTTCTTCCTGTAGTAGAAAAAGACTCCGGCTCCCACCACCACAATCCCAATCAACACACCCAAGGTGACCCCTACAATCAGCCCGACGTTGGTGGGGGACTCGTCAGTGGTGACTTCAACAGTGGCTGGAGCGCCAACTCCAGCCCCATTTCTGGCCTTGAGAGATGGAATTGGAAGTTAGATTTGTGAGAATTACGTAAATATTCGCCAGCTCAGGCTGCGAAAAGATAGGGTCATCCCGTATGGTAAAGGCCACAGGGATGCAACGGACACAGTATTGACTGGACCGGGAGGGTCAACAATACTGACTGGACAGTACACACAGAAACACAGTAGTAGCAGTACACACACAAACACACAGTAGTAGTATATCACAGTAGCAGCAGTACACACACAAACACAGTAGTAGCAGTACACACACAAACACAGTAGTAGCAGTACACACACAAACACACAGTAGTAGTATATCACAGTAGCAGCAGTACACACACAAACACACAGTAGTAGTATATCACAGTAGTAGCAGTACACACACAAACACAGTAGTAGTATATCACAGTAGCAGCAGTACACACACAAACACAGTAGTAGCAGTACACACACAAACACAGTAGTAGCAGTACACACACAAACACACAGTAGTAGTATATCACAGTAGTAGCAGTACACACACAAACACAGTAGTAGCAGTATAGACACATGTTGTGATACAGTGGACAAGAGAGCGTCTGGGAACACTCAACACATATGCAGGCGATGAGTCACAATAACGTGGCTAAAGAAAGTTGACCAGACGACACACTAGAAGGTGAAGGGACGACGACGTTTCGGTCCGTCCTGGACCATTCTCAAGTCGATTGTCAACTTGACGGACGGACGGAAACGTCGTCGTCCCTTCACCTTCTAGTGTGTGGCTTGGTCAACACTCAACACATAGGTTCGAACCCTCATCAGGGGCTCGTGTGGGTCTGTTCAGTCTCAGTAGTAATGAGAACAGTAGTCGTAATATAGCAGTAGTACTAACTACTGCAGTTGGGTCACTCATCAGTAGTAAAGAGGAGGAGCTTCACCAGCATCGAGCCCAACCACCACCAACAGTTGTCACACCTGCTTTATGTTACCTCACCACGAGGGTACATGAACGTTATTCCGAGGATCAATGTCCCATCGGCTCGGTCTCGCGCCAGTTTAAAAAAAAGTTATATTCCTAGCCAAATATATGCAAGTTAAAATATGAAGCGAAAAACGCAAATTCATTCAAAATGACGCAAGAAAATAGAACCAATATTATTCACCCAGAGGAGAGCGGAGAGATTGTAAACGATAAAGTCATCAGAGAAATAAAATATTAATGAAAGAACTGTCAAATTTTGTTTTTAACTCCTCGTTAATGCGTCAATAGACAACAAAGGTCAAACATCATATACCACATACCCTAAACAACGGTTCAAACATACAATAACGCATAGCCAATAGTCTTACCATTAAGCTGATGGTGTACGTAGAGGAGGACTTTAAATCTTGTAATTCGTAAGTATATAATGTTGGAGCAATGTCTACCTTGCCATCGGTATTGCCACTCCAAGTGATGAACCAGGAGTCTAACTTGCCGTTGAGCTCCTCGGGGAGTGACCAGACGACGGTGGCCTCCGAGGCGGTGTGGCTCTTCACTCTCAAGTTGACGGGAGCGGAAGGGTCTGGTCGTGGTCCAAGCAGGGAGAGACGAGAGGAACCATTAAAGTCGGGTCGTTTTTCCCCGATTTCAATTCAATTTCTTTCTTTAGTATGCACCCCCTTAATCATCCCCTGGGCGGTGGTGGAAAGGGTTACAGAGGCACATAATAGATTCAGCAAGTGACACACTTTTGAAGCAACTTACACAATTGTTAATGTTGAATACACATGTACATATATATATATACATCCATGTACAGAAATACAGCTTCACACACTCTTCACCCTGAAGAGTGTGTGTGTGAAGCTGTGGGTGAGACAGGTGTTCACTCTGAAGAGTGTGTGAAGCTGTGGGTGAGACAGGTGTTTACTCTGAAGAGTGTGTGAAGCTGTGGGCGAGACAGGTGTTCAAACAGAGGATTGTGCGTGGTAGAGTGGCCGAGACAGGTGTTCACACACAGGAGTGTTAGTGAGACAGGTGTTCACACACAGGAGTGTTAGTGAGACAGGTGTTCACGCACAGGAGTGTTAGTGAGACAGGTGTTCACACACAGGAGTGTTAGTGAGACAGGTGTTCACACACAGGAGTGTTAGTGAGACAGGTGTTCACACACAGGAGTGTTAGTGAGACAGGTGTTCACGCACAGGAGTGTTAGTGAGACAGGTGTTCACACACAGGAGTGTTAGTGAGACAGGTGTTCACACACAGGAGTGTTAGTGAGACAGGTGTTCACACACAGGAGTGTTAGTGAGACAGGTGTTCACGCACAGGAGTGTTAGTGAGACAGGTGTTCACACACAGGAGTGTTAGTGAGACAGGTGTTCACACACAGGAGTGTTAGTGAGACAGGTGTTCACACACAGGAGTGTTAGTGAGACAGGTGTTCACGCACAGGAGTGTTAGTGAGACAGGTGTTCACACACAGGAGTGTTAGTGAGACAGGTGTTCACACACAGGAGTGTTAGTGAGACAGGTGTTCACACACAGGAGTGTTAGTGAGACAGGTGTTCACACACAGGAGTGTTAGTGAGACAGGTGTTCACACACAGGAGTGTTAGTGAGACAGGTGTTCACACACAGGAGTGTTAGTGAGACAGGTGTTCACACACAGGAGTGTTAGTGAGACAGGTGTTCACACTGTACAATGCTTGAAATTGTGCAGTAGGGATTATATATGACTGTGGGTAAGGATTCAGAGTAATCCGTGCTTGGCTGAAGATTGATAAACTGTTCATGGTTATTCACAAGTACTTTGCTGAGTGTTCACGTGTATACAAACAATTCACAGGTATACATGGACTTGAAAGTGGCAAGGTGTATTCTTGCATTTTGCAGTGTAGACAATACACAAGTACGCACAGATTAGCATGGAACAAACAGTACACTCACGCACAATTTAATGTATATTACACAAACAATACATACAGACATACATGGACTAGTCCACGGCAGGCGAAACCTAACGCAGCTTCACCCGAAATGCCATATTGCATATGGCAATGCAAATGACACACATATATCCATTCTAAATCACGTTGTCATGGGATAATATACTCACCCTCCTCTGCAGTCGTGCCGGTACAACATATCTTCTTGCTTTCTTGTGTGTCAATGTTCAAGCAAGCTGTCATATCCGTGTAGGGCTTGAGGCCATATTGCACGTAGCTGACCTTGTCCCCAGCAAGCTGCGTCGTGGTGAAATCACCTGAGGAGCGAGTCTTGTGTCAATTGTCTTCCAACCCTCACACTTGTCTTATGTAATACATTATGTTTTCATTGAACTTTATTATTTCCGGAGAATTTGTAAATAGTGATCCCTCATTTCTATATGTAAACGTTATTATTAATTGACAAGCATACCACAAAATAGACAAATGATTAATTGTAATATAGTAATAATAATAATAATAATAATAATAATAATAATAATAATAATAATATATGGTATTAAAATGACAACTAACATATAGTTGTGGATTTGTTGCTTCTCGTTTCGTAGTAGATCAACTCACTTGGATGTATTAGGATTGTGGTTGAGGGGAATGGGCGGCTAACTAGCATCCGTGAGATTTGAGACAAGCAGATTAACAGGTTTCGAGAATAGATTAGTTTGGGGAGGATTTAAACAGGACCTACTTAGTGTATAGTCTTTATTATAAGTGCTAAGTTAGATCTTATTATTAATATATCGGACCACGTCTTATTCTGATTATTTTGTATTGTCACATAATTTCCTACATAGCCGGGTAAATTGCCTCGTCAGCCTCACCATCGTCGCTGACAGCTACTCCCGACGCCAACTCCACACCATCATGAACTGCAGTTGATAAAACGTATGTTTTGGAGTGTAAGGCAGGTCCTGACACCTGTCTAGATATGCTCCCACCGGAAGCATATCATCCCTACCGTCAGCCCATCGCAGGTGTGTTTGTTATGCTGCCGGTGACTAGTTCCAAGACGTGATTGGTCGCCTGGCCACTAGAGCCAGGCGTGTTTATTTTCGGCTCCTCAGTTGGTGCGCACGCCGCTGTGGTGGAGGTCGTGTGGCTGGGTCGGGTCTGTTTTGGTGCCCTGCTGGTGCGGGGTGAGAGTATTCCAGGATGAGGGGTCTACCTTGCCTCCGTTGAAGAGGATTACCTCTGCTGGTTTAGTTTATTCCTTGCCGGTGGACCATACGTTGGCTGGTATTGAGTTGGTAGACGTGCTACGTGTCAAGTTGCCGGATTTGATAGGCGATCAGCTTCTTCAGGGCCGCCATGTGATGGTTAAGTTTCTACATTAAGATATTTCAAATGTTCCTCGGTCGGTGTGAGGGGGCGTTTTTCCTCTCTGCCTAATGGAGCGGGAACCGTACCGGTGGTTAACCTGAGTGTCACATTGACTTACGTGGCGGTGCGTGGAGCCACGTTCGAAATGATGGATGGGCTTTTGACCAGTCTGTTTGGGCAGTTTAGAAAAATGCTTAGTATACGGTGGAACAAGGTCTCTGCCTGCCATGGTGCGGGGATGCTTGCTGGGGACCAGGACTCTGACAATGTCCCTGGCGCAGAGCGTACCGTCCTTGTTGTCCCTGATGGGGTTTACGCTCTGCTATCTATAAAGACGCCAGCCACGTACGTTTTATCGTTGTGGTTTGCAGGGTCACCTCCCGGTTTGGTGCCTTCTATTGATAATTATTTACTTGCAGGGTCACCTGTCGGTGGCTTGCTCCGTTGCCGCGGCTGACCGCGTAAATATATTCCTAGAGGATGATTTTCAGCATCACTCAGGAGGCGCCGGTGGGGGTGTTGGCTGGGGCGTGTTGTTCTGCCTCCCAGTCTCCCGGGGTGGTGGGTCTAAGTGTATAATGGTCCCGGCTGCTATTGTGTAACAGCCAAGAGGTGTCAGGTAAGTATTGTTGTAATTCAGTTGTTATTTCTTTCTGTTTGTGTTTAAGTAAATTTATATTTTTTGTCTGAGTTTACTTTAACGCTTGGCCACTTTTCACACTGCAAAGGCCAATGCAGTTTACTTTAAATTGCTGTTACTGCATGTGAGACATTCCATCGGCCCGCTACGACCGCAGAAGCGTATCACGTCACAGTATATTTAATTAGATTAAATAGATTGAAGCTCCTCCCACTTCCGTCATGCTCGGCCAATAGTTACGTGCCACGTGCTGCACGGTGATTGGAAGAAATATCAGGGAGGCGGGCCAGGGGGTGGCGTGCGACCATTGGTCAAAGTCCCACAGCAGTTTATTCCTCTTACGATGTTATTGGTGACCTTCATTTCATTTCAATTCTATTTTTATTTCCAAAAGTTCCAAGCAATAATGCAAAAGTAAAGCTAGTAAAGAAATACAGTTGTGGCAAGAGTGAACACTTACTGTGCTCGTTGGACCACTTAACGGTAGTGTTCCAGACTAAGAGGAACTGGGACACGGGACAGTCCGGCACTTCCAGGCTCCAGGAGAGACTCACTTGTCGAGACTCATCATAGCTACAAGTCATCCAGGTGTCTGCAACTGTTGTTAAATTGGTTAGTCTTTGTATTAATGTCAACAAGCATGGCTTCCAAGGGCTCAAGAACAGACCTCCTTTATACAGTGCTAAATGATACTTATTTGTAGCTAAAACTTAAAATGTATTGAAATAAAAACTAAATGCATAATGAAATAAAAATAATGTTAATTTAATAGTTAATGAAATAAAAACTAAGGAATATAAAAACAAATATATGTATCAGAAGAGAGAGAACACAGCTTCAATACACAAAAATAGTATATTTCTTTAATATACTTCATATCGTTTTCTTAATTAACAAGGTGATATTTTCAGACTTGTTATATTTTTACATAGAGGTCTATGGTGTAATAATTGTATAGTGGATTTATTGGGAGGGTGAGTGAGTGCTTCCCATGAGTGGATATATATAAACGTGTGAACAATTCCTACTTTATAAACAAGTGTTATTCTTCCGTACATCTTGTACACTGTGCACAATCGCTTCCTGCTACTACACACACTGACTCGGACCATCACACACCCGCACTCACCCACCATACCTGACCATCACACACACACCCACCATACCTGACCATCACACACACTTACCCACCATACCTGACCATCACACACTCACCCACCACACCTGACCATCACACACCCGCCACACCTGACAATCTCGGAGTGCGTACTCATTAGTCTTTGCTCATGATAATCACCCAATCAAGGGGTGAAAGTTTATTTCCCATGTATATATCTATATAAATAAAAATGTAAATTTTCGTTTGTTCAACACCGCTAATTTCCGAAACTTCATCACCGATTGCTTTGAAATTTTCACACAACGTTCCATTTGCATCCGAGTGGGTTTTTAAAAAATACTATATGGATGTCATGTCTGTGACGGGACAAAAACATGTTGTTTTGGAAAAACTGTGTTTTTCATGTGATTTTCATGTGAGGGAAATCTTCGAAACTTCATTACAGATTGCTTTGAAATTTTGACACAACGTTGCATTCGAATTGGCGCGTGTTTTTATATACGTACTATATACATGCCTCACCTGTGACAGGAAAAAACAGCGCCATTTGTTGGACGAAAGAGCAACGAACGCTGTAATCTCAGAAAAAACTTCACCGATTGCTTTGAAATTTTGACACAACGTTCCATTCGAATAGGCGAGTCTTTTTATATACCAAGTATATAGATGCCACCCCTGTGACAGGTAAAAAACATGCGTTTTTGAAAAGCAGCGCCATCTGTTGCACATAATAGCAACATGCATGCTTTACTAAATATGTCACGAATTCCATTTTAATTCTGGAGATATATCTGGTATCTGGATACACACACACACACACACATATATATATATATTATATATATATATATATATATATATATATATATATATGTCGAACCTAGTAGCCAGAACGCACTTCTCAGCCTACTATGCAAGGCCCGATTTGCCTAATAAGCCAAGTTTTCATGAATTAATTGTTTTTCGGCAACCTAACCTACCTAACCTAACCTAACCTAACTTTTTCGGCTACCTAACCTAACCTAACCTATAAAGATAGGTTAGGTTAGGTTAGGTAGGGTTGGTTAGGCTCGGTCATATATCTACGTTAATTTTAACTACAATTAAATAAAATTGACCTCATACATAATGAAATGGGTAGCTTTATCATTTCATAAGAAAAAAATTAGAGAAAATATATTAATTCAGGAAAAGTTCGCTTATTAGGCAAATTGGGCCTTGCATAGTAGGCTGAGAAATGCGTTCTGGCTACTAGGTACGACATATATATATATATATATATATATATATATATATATATATCAACTATTGTACCTTGACATTTTGAACAGAAAGGGTTATTAATTATCTAACAGAAACAAGAGACACTCACATGTATTTGGGATGGGAGCAGATCTTCCATCAGAGTCTCCCAAGCCTGCAGAAGTTTCTGCTTGAACACTCACTAAATAATTCGCACATCGCCTGAGATTGTTTATCGTGCTTGAATATTCGTTTGGGTTCGCTGATTGGTTCATGGAGTTACCGTCTTGGTCGGTGTAAGTGACCAGGTAGCCAGTTATCACGCCATTCTCCTCCTCTGGACCGTCCCACGAGACAGTCACTGATGTGTCCTGTACCTGTAGGGCCTTGAGGACGGGCGGCCCAGGAACTGGAAGACATTGAATACGTGCAAGGCAAAAAATTTTGAAAAGTATTTAAAAGTATTTAATTGTCCTAATGTGGTCCTGAGCATGATTTGTACTGTAAGATATTTATTGAGATGAGATTGAAATGTAAAAACAAATAATTTGAATATATTTTAATTCAATTGAACCTTGATTTTATTCGTAATTACTTTCTAAAACACAAATATTTGTATCTGGAAGGCAATCATATCTGCTTGGTCTCTTTGTTACTTGATAAATCTTCCAGTAATTTAGCAGTTTACCTTCCAGATACTAATTCAACTGTGCCATTCACTCAGCAACCAAACCTAACATAACCTAACCAAGAAACCTGAGCATGACCACACATATAAGATGATGTAATATAGTGCTCAAGCACTTCCAAAGCAAAAATTTTCGGCTGACCCAAATAGCTCAAGTTTTACAAGTAGCGCATATCTTGTAAACTGAAACACATACATCGTAAACAAGTCGCAGCAACACTGATTCTCTGTGAAGCTCCATCTCCTTAATACGCTAGACACAAGCAAAGCTGTGGAAAATTTTTCCACGAACATTATAGCATAATGGGCTATAGCATAACACCGGGCTGTGGTGGGTATGTGGGCCTGCGGGCCTCTCCAAGCAACAACCTGGTGGACCAAACTCTCACAAGTCACGTTGCAACGGAGTAGAAGAACTCCCAGAACCCCATCAACCAGGTATCAACCAGGTATAACATGTCTTAGTAATGGTCTGTGAAAGCGCATGGCCCAGGCATGGCTATTTATAGCCATGCCTGGGTCAAGCTCTCTCTCTCGAGAGAGAGAGAGAGAGCTCTCAAGTCTTTTGGGTCTTCGTTTGGAGGAGGGACTGATAAAGCAGTGTGTGTGAGAGGGTGAGCCCTCAAGGGGTCGGAGCCCCAGGACCATCCCCAGCCAAACCCGGCTTTCAAACAAAGACCCAAAAGTGATTCCATGCACCCGCCAAACCCCCTATTTATGAATGAAAAGCGGTTTACACACGACTCACAACTGATTTCGTCCGAACACTTCCGGAACAAGAGCTTCACTGACGAATTTTGTTCGAACCACAACGCTGTAAATGCTTCACCCACGTACTACAAATACATATAATCGCCAACAGAACCCAAACACCTAACCTAACCTAGCTTATGCCTATATATACACAATATGCTAATACACTATAATATTAATTTATATATGAGAAAATTCCCGTTTTGAATGAAGAGCATGTTAAAATTTATGAATGCGTCTGTGGGGTCGACCATTGGATGTAATGGACTTAATTAAGTCGAGGTCAGGTTTCACCCACGTACTACAAATACAAATAATCGCCAACAGAACCTAATCACCTAACCTAACCAGTGCCTAAATATGCACAAAATGCTAATATATAATAATATTAATTTATGTTTGAGAAAAGTTTTATTTTAAATGAACAGAATGTTAAAATTGATGAATGCATCTTTGGGGTCGACCGCTGGATAGAATAGACTTGGTCTGAGGACGGGTTGTCAGCAGCTGCATCTCCACAGTTGTGTCGAGGTGACGTACAGCTTCTCCCGGGTCAGGGCTGACGAAGAGTGATAGTCTCCTCTTAAGATGGGAAAAGTGAGGTGGATTCCTGATGAGTTTTTTGGGGTGAAAATGTGTTGCCTCATGTTAATTCTCGTGAGACGTGGGCTACAGGATTTTTTATAAGTAACAGCTGTCGTTTTCTCACAATTGTTCAAGAAAAGGAAATGGTGTCGTATATATGTTTCTTGTGTATCTTAAGAGATATAAGGAGAAAATAGGTAATTGGCGGAAGTTGCCGGAGGCCCAAATTTTAAAAATGGCAGTTATGGTCTTGCGATCTCACTTTATAGGAGCAGAAGTTTAAGGAATGCAATTTCGTGGTGGTTTCATCAGGAGCATCCTGTTAAACTCTGAGAATAAGCACAGGTGATACATTTAGAAATGGTGGTGTAATTTTGTCCAGATATTTAGCAAACAAAATCATCCTTCAGTTTGAGTGGGGCTTGAAAATGGTTACATAAAATCACTCAAGACGTTTTTACTGTCTTAAACAATAGCACTTTATTTGGTCAGTGAGAACGTGTGTCTTACACCTTCTGTTTACTACGTCGAGCTCTAATAGCTTTATCAACACATGAGTCAAGTTGTATAATGTACTACCGGCGGACATCAACATTTGCTCTACGGCCGCACTTAAAACTGGAGGCCAAACGTCTTCCTTCGTGTTAAATGTTATTAACAGTTAAACCGTATATCAGTATTAAAGGGCTATGGCTATATAGCTCCTGGAGCTGACAGACACTTGTACCTTTAATTAGCGTGGACCAAAGTCAGTAATTTTGCTGTTGTGGGGCGCTAGGCTTCTGTGCCTCCCTCTCCTACACTCGAAGAGAAAGACAGACAGATGCAGATTCAGGGACAGAAACAGACAGATTTGGATTTAAAGTCAGAGAAAGGGGACAATGAAAGAGAGACAGACTGGTGTTGATAAAGACAGAGAGAGAGAGATTAGGATATGTACACAAATACATTCCCAATAACAGACCCTTAACACTTGGTCTGCCACTCACATCAGACCTGCTAAGGACTCGTTGCTCGACGATGGAGAATAGAGGACAAGAGGGATGCTTGCGAGCGCCTCTAATCATTGTGTCTTTTATCCCCCCTTCTCAATATGGAACAATCTTGACCAATAAACGAAAACAAATAAATAAATAAAACGCCTTCGGGCACGTTTCATCTTAGTTAAAAACTCAATAGACGCCCATTCCCACACACAGTCTCAGCAACTCTTCCCGGCCTGGCCACTGGCTGAGCTGAGAACTGAGAACAACACAAGCTGAGACACTAGCATGTGAGATGGGCAAATACTATGGCTCCTGACACTAGATATCCTCCCAATCACCAGAGCCATTACAGTTCTCTCCATTGTAATCTCACAGCAAGTGTTAATCTCGGGATAATGTGAAATGTTCGCTGCCGAGCCTATTAAACCTACCGAGGCCGATGAAGAGAAGAACGTCAATATTAAGCATTATTAATTAAACGGATTAGTCGATTCCGTAAACCAAATCGACGCTCTACCGGGACACTAGTACTCACTGTCCTCGAGTGTGGTGCTGGAGCAGCAGGTGGTTGGTCCTGATTCATCGTCGCGGCTCAAGCACGCTAACACCTGCGTGTCTGGCTTGAGCGGTTGTAGCACGTAGCTGGTGTTTCTCCCGTCAATGGTCACCTGAGCAGCGGGACCTGAGCAACACACACACACACACACACACACATGGGTTTTAATGGGAGGACTTAACTCATGTGTTTTATTGTCTGCTTTAGTGGGCCAGAGAAACACAGGTGTGTTATTGTCTGCTCTAGTGGGAGGAGCCGAGAAAAACAGGTGTTTTATTGTCTGCTTTAGTGGGCCAGAGAAACACAGGTGTGTTATTGTCTGCTCTAGTGGGAGGAGCCGAGAAAAACAGGTGTTTTATTGTCTGCTTTAGTGGGCCAGAGAAACACAGGTGTGTTATTGTCTGCTCTAGTGGGAGGAGCCGAGAAAAACAGGTGTTTTATTGTCTGCTTTAGTGGGCCTGAGAAACGCAGGTGTTAATGGTCGCTCAAACAATTATATTATACCATACATCTGGGTCACAGCGATAAATTTAAATTATATTTCTGAAAGTTATCTCACATAACTTTCCAATTTTCTCTCTGAAAATGTTCCCGACACAAATAATAATTGCTATAATAATAATACAAATATTTAGATTATTGTTAATACAATCAATAATTACATATATATAACATTCAATAAAATATATTATTTAAATCATTAATAAAAATTATATGCTGTTAATATTATTGATTAAAATAAGGATAAGTATGAGGAGAAAACACCAAGCTATGATAACGCAGCACTTGGGAGGGATATGAGAAGGAGATGGGGATAGGACGGAGGGAAGGAATAGTACCCGACCACTTGGACGGTCGGGGATCGAACTGCGACCTGCATTAAGCGCGAGGCCGTTGTTCCACCGACCTGTACGAGTGTTGGTTCAGTGTAGTGTTGGTAATTAAAGGGGGATTTGGAGGAAGTAATAAAATTGTTACTGTTTGTCACTGTTTGTTTGTGAGATGATAGTAGCAGTTTTGTTCCTCCCTTCCACTCCCTGTCTATCACTACCACCAACACCTTCCCCCCTCACTGTCTATCACCACAGACACCCTCCCCCTCACTGTCTATCACCACAGACAGATTACCCCTCACTGTCTATCACCACAGACATCTTACCCCTCCCTGTCTATAACTACAGACACCTTCCCCCCTCACTGTCTATCACCAAAGATACCTTCCCCTTCACTGTCTATCACCACAGACACCTTCCCACTTCACTGTCTATCACCACAGACACCTTCCCCCTCACTGTCTATCACCACAGACACCTTCCCCCTTCACTGTCTATCACCACAGACACCTTCCCCCTTCACTGTCTATCACCACAGACACCTTCCTCCCTCACTGTCTATCACCACAGACACCCTCCCCCCCTCCCTGTAATATTAATATTTCCAACTAGTAATAATATTTCCAATTTTTGAGTCCTCGGGAAATTGAACTCAGGTTTGCAAATTACTTGACTCTACCAACGAGAGAGGACGCTGACTATAAGGTATCAGTAAGCATCAAACTGATACTCAAGCTGAGGTGTAAACATTCTCTAGAGCACCACAGCGCTGTCTGGTGGTTATTAACCCATTATCCACCTCATATTATTGTTTAAATCCACATTTCGACGGATCTTGGAACTTTAATATTAAGGTGAATGAAATAGTATTTTGTTTCCCCTATTTCTGAGCAATTTCTAAGTTTCACCTAAAGTTCCAAGCAACAGATATTAAAGGTGCTTACGAAGTGACTCTGTAGCAAGAGTGAACACTTACTGTGCTCGTTGGACCACTTAACGGTAGTGTTCCAGACTAAGAGGAACTGGGACACGGGACAGTCCGGCACTTCCAGGCTCCAGGAGAGACTCACTTGCCGAGACTCATCATGGCTACAAGTCATCCCGGTGTCTGCAACTGTGGTTAAAGTTGTTAGTCTTTGTGCTCATTATGAAACTAACAATATTGCGTTGGACATGGCTGAACATTTCTTTCACTTGACAAACTAAACTATTTTATGTAACAAAAATCTTTAAAAGGAAGGTGAAGGATCATGCTGATGAATCTGATGAATCAGTCAACACCACGGAATCTGTTCTAATTATTACACTCTCATCCCAGAACATCAATTCATCAGCTCTCAAAAAAAAAAGGATGAAAGTGTCGCGAATGACGTCACTGACAGAAAGTGACCCATTTCGACAGTAAACAGATACAGGTCACAAACAATTCTGACAGAAAAATTCAGGCATTTACACTGACAAAAGACACTCACATGTATTTGGGATGACAGCATAACTTTCCTTAGATGGAGTACCGTAGCCTTGGGAAGTCTGTGCTTGAACGGTGATTGTGTGGTTCGCACATCGCCTGAGATTGTCAAACGTGCTTGAGTATTCGTTTTGGTTCGCTTTTTGGTTCACGGAGTCACCGTTTTGGTCGATGGAAGTGATCAGGTAGCCAGTTATCACACCATTCTCCTCCTCTGGCCCGTCCCACGTGACAGTCACTGATGTGTCCTGTACCTGTAGGCCCTTGAGGACGGGCTGCCCAGGAACTGGAGAACAGTCAACACAATTTAAATCTTCCTAAGATTAATATTTTCTGTAATTTCAACGAATTAATACATTTAATATATGTACGTGAATCTGCTTTAATACAGATTACAAAATCATGTAATTGTAACATTTGTTGTGGGTTGTCAAATTTAGATCCATTTTCGATTGATCATTTAAAGGGAAAGTTGAGTTGGGTCATTGATACACAGATACCTTATTAATCTTCCCTTTTCTCGTTAAAGACATTGTACCTCGCCTCAACTCTTTCCTCCCTCTATATCCACCCCACTCAACTGTAAATCTATCTTTCTGAAAATGTATTAATAAATACGAAAGTACTTAAAGAAAATCCTGTCTTAATCCTTCCTTAATTTTATATATATATATATATATATATATATATATATATATATATATATATATATATATATATATATATATATATATATATATATATATATATATATATATATATATATGTCGTACCTAGTAGCCAGAACGCACTTCTCAGCCTACTCTGCAAGGCTCGATTTGCCTAATAAGCCAAGTTTTCATGAATTAATTGCTTTTCGACTACCTAACCTACGTAACCTAACCTAACCTAACTTTTTCGGCCACCTAACCTAACCTATAGAGATAGGTTAGGTTAGGTTAGGTAGGGTTGGTTAGGTTCGGTCATATATCTACGTTAATTTTAACTCAAATAAAAACAAATTGACCTCATACATAATGAAATAGGTAGCTTTATCATTTCACAAGAACAAAATTAGAGAAAATATATTAATTCAGGAAAACTTGGCTTATTAGGCAAATCGGTCCTTGCATTGTAGGCTGAGAAGCCAAGTTTTCATGAATTAATGTTTTTTCGACTACCTAACCTACCTAACCTAACCTAACTTTTTCTGCTACTTAACCTAACCTAACCTATAAAGATAGGTTAGGTTAGGTAGGGTTGGTTAGGTTCGGTCAAATATCTACGTTAATTTTAACTCCAATAAAAAAAATTGACTTCATACATAATGAAATGGGTAGCTTTATCATTTCATAAGAAAAAAAATAGAGAAAATATATTAGTTCAGGAAATCTTGGCTTATTAGGCAAATCGGGACTTGCATAGTAGGCTGAGAAGTGCATTCTGGCTACTAGGTACGACATATATATATATACATATACATATATATATATATATATATATATATATATATATATATATATATATATATATATATATATATATATATATATATATATATATATATATATACTTGTTATTATTTGCCAAGATGTATTAATCAGATTTTAAAAGGTATATTTATATGTGACTTACGGGCCGTTGGCGTCTGTTTCTGGCAGCAGTCGGCGACTGTGTCATAGCCCGACACACTGACACAGACGTTGTAGGCCGCGTATGGCACAGAACTCTCCAGCTGGTGGCAGCTCTGACTCTTGTCCTCCCAAGGCTCTGTGCTGTTGCCAGCCACTGAAACAAAATAATGACCTGACCTCAGTAGCTCACACTTGATATAACTGGAGTTCAGTAACTCACGCTTGACATACGTTAAGTTCAATAACTCCTCAAACTATTACTTTTATTTTGTATAGACGTGATGAAATAGGAAGAGAATCTCGGGTCCAGTTGATTATACTGTGACTGCCTTATAACTTGGTGAGTAAAGAAAGGTAAACATGATAGCCACTGACCATGGTCGGTGTTGTGTGTCCAGAGCCTGGCGCCGTCCCAGGTGACGGTGTAGCCGTCCATGGGACAGTAGCGGGGAGACGGCGTCCAGCACACCTTCACGTCACCGTCTACAATTGAACACTCCACGGCGCTTGGTGCCACTACCGTCAAACAATAACAATTTAGAGGAGAACAAGTCAGAGTAACGAGGCTAGAACAGATATCAAGACCCATATGCAGGCGAGGAGTCACAATAACGTGGCTGAAGTATGTTGACCAGACCACACACTAGAAGTTGAAGGGACGACGACGTTTCGGTCCGTCCTGGACCATTCTCACAATCGACTTGAGAATGGTCCAGAACGGACCGAAACGTCGTCGTCCCTTCAACTTCTAGTGTGTGGTCTGGTCAACATATCAAGACCCACATGTATGACAGGAAAGTGATAACATTTTGGTCACTCTGGACTCATATTATGTCCTCACTTTCATCTCGTTTCATATATGTGGGTGAGGAGTTTGTTATTAATTCTGTTCCCAGCATGTATAATGTGTTAAACCTTAATTGCGATAAAAAAAATAACAATACAGTTCCCAGCATAAATAGGAATTGTGTTAACGAATTGTCTTGCAGTACAATATATATATATTTGTTCATGATTATTGTCTCCACAACCATGAGGTTGTTATCACTTACCCGGACCATCGATGGTAATAGTCGAGAGGTCAGACTCGGGTCCCCAATGTCCGCCCTCAGTCATCGCCCTCACACTGATGGTGTAGTTCTCACACGCTTGTAAGCCATCAACCTCAGCCTTGTTGTCTTCTCCAGTCACATTTATAACTTTAGAATCATGTTCACTCTCACACCTGACTTCATATATTGAAATTATACCATTGGCTTCATCAGGAGGCTGCCAGGAGACAGAAGCTGATCCTTCATTTGGCTTCACCGTCAGACTGACAGGCGGGCCTGGCTCTGGTGTGGGGAAAAAAACGAATCAACACAATATAAACACATTTGAAAGTATTGATATAAAACCAAAACAACAAATTAAAAGGCAGGAGACCTATTGGGCCATACGAGGCAGCTCCTATTTATATATACTCAAACACACAAAAAATATTATATACAGATTTGGTCACCGCACCTCAGAGTGGACAGACATATTCTTGAAAGCATTTCACAATTATCTCCGACATTTTACACCGAGCAACAAAAATATTGCATTAAATGTTAAAATGGTTAAAATACATTCTCTTGTAATTAGACGGGGAGACGGGTGTATAATACACGGGTGTATAAAATACACCAAACAACAAAATCTTTCAAGAAAATAGTCTTGACGCGCGGGATAAAGTTAGACAAATTCTGCATTCTGAAGATCACAACAAAACAGTGACTCGGTAATAAAGACGGAAATAAAACAATGTCTCGGTAATAAAGATCATAAAAACGCAAAGACTCTGCTATGAAGGTTACAAAGAAGCAATGAGTCAGCACTAAAGGGCCACAATAAACCAATTACTCGACAATAAAGAAATAGCTAAACAATAAAGTTTACAATAAAACAAAGAATCGGCAATAAAGTGCACAATACAGCAAGAACGTAGCAATAAATTCGTATAAGCAGACCTTGGAACGTTTCACAAACAGCAGACGGATATACTGGCGTAAAGAAGCCGGCTATATCAGGCTACTAGCTAAGATATAATTCACCTAAATTCCACATAATATTCATCACGTGCTTCTCCTAGCCCCTTTAGTTTATCACTAATGTAATGCCGACTGAACTATAGTGTGTTCAACATAACATGAATGGCAGTTACGGGAAATAATGATTGACCTACCAGCCTCTGGTGTCTGGACCGAGCAGCACGCGGTGTCTGTTACGTCACCATTCACACCCACACACAGACTGTAACTGGTGTAGGGCACAGAGGTCGCAGCTGTGTAACACAGCTGTGGCTCTTCACTCCAAGGCAAGAAACCGCTGCCATCGTCTGAAACACCACACGCCATATTTATTATATATTACGTGATGTAAGTTATATTATGTGGCGTAACTTATTATGCATTATGTGGGGTAACTTATTACAAGTAATGTGACATAACGTTTTATATGTTATGTGATGTTGTAATGCAATAATTAACGTTAATATTTAGAATGCTTTGCCTACTGTCATAATTATATTATTACTGTTGTTCTCAAATTTATTATTACTGTTACTGCCATTGTAATTATAAGTGTTGCTGTCATTGTAATTATTACTGTTGCTGTCATTGTAATTATTTATCTTGCTGTCATTGTGTTTTAAAATATTCAGTATTATGGTATCTTAACTTTAATTAATGTTATTATTATATGTTTCTTATCTATTCACTAACATATATATTCCTCGATAGAAAATATAATGTAGATGATGAGTATGAGCTTTTATATATATATATATATATATATATATATATATATATATATATATATATATATATATATATATATATATATATATATATATATATATATATATATTATATATATATATATATATATATATATATATATAATATATATATATATATATTATATATATATATATATATAATATATATATATATATTATATATATATAATATATATATATATATATATATATATATATATATATATATATATATATATATATATATATATATATATATATATATATATTGTTCAATTTATAAAAAAAAAAGCTTTATCATCTCACATATTACAGACCTGTGTCAGTGGACCACAACACGTCCCCTTTCCAGGTTATGTCGTATTGAGTGCTGGGGTCATCAAGACATTCTCTGGGAAAAGGCGTCCAGCACACCGACGTCTCAGTACCTCCTTCCTCGAGGACACAAGAGACAGAACTTGGCGGAACTGTGGTGGGAGACAACTGACAGTACATGACTCTGCCTGAAGCAACGTATCATTAACAAGAAAGTAAGTAATAACGACGTGGCTGATACAAATCACCCAACTCACACACATGGAATGAAAGGGAGAGTGTGTGTAGACGCTAAACTGGTACCAGGAGCTGATTCTAAACTGGTACTAGGTGTAGACGCTAAACTGGGACTAGGAGCTGACACTAAACTGGTACCAGGAGCTGACACTAAACTAGTACCAGGAGCTGACTCTAAACTGGTACTAGGAGCTGACTCTAAACTGGTACTAGGAGCTGACTCTAAACTGGGACTAGGAGCTGACTCTAAACTGGGACTAGGAGCTGACTCTAAACTGGTACTAGGAGCTGACACTAAACTGGTACTAGGAGCTGACTCTAAACTGGTACTAGGAGCTGACACTAAACTGGTACTAGGAGCTGACACTAAACTGGTACTAGAAGCTGACACTAAATTGGTACTAGGAGCTGACACTAAACTATTACTAGGAGCTGACTCTAAACTGGTACTAGGAGCTGACACTAAACTGGTACTAGGAGCTGACGCTAAACTGGTACTAAGAGCTGACACTAAACTAGTACCAGGAGCTGACTCTAAACTGGGACTAGGAGCTGACACTAAACTGGTACCAGGAGCTGACACTAAACTAGTACCAGGAGCTGACACTAAACTGGTACCAGGAGCTGACAATAAACAAATACTCGTTGCACACACACTGATCAAACTGAAGGAGCTGAAACTTAACGTCATCCCTCAGAATAACACGAATGCCTTTGATATACAGTTATCATTCTTATAATACAGAATTATCTATCAATCATTCTCACTTCTCTAATCACGCTGAAGTCATGCACTCTCATAAACCGACTTTTTGTCCACTAAGTTTACATTCACGTACGCCCTCTCTGACCTGTAGCATTATGTACACAATACCACTTCCCAGGATATACTATACTTATATATACATATATATGACAATGTCAGACCACGGAGGAAAAAAGAAACAGGAATTTCCTTAAGTACTTTCGTATATTAAATACATCTTCAGAAGATGTATTTAATATACGAAGTACTTAAGGAAATTCCTGTTTCATTTTTCCTCCGTGGTCTGACATTGTCACATTCTTAATCACGTGTTTATTTTCGTGATATACACACACATATATATATATATATATATATATATATATATATATATATATATATATATATATATATATATATATTCCCAAGATAGAGGTATACTAAATATTCCAGTCCACTCGTCAGTATTATGAAAGTGTATACCATCTTTACTTGGGTCAGCTCTTCATTACCTTCAAGGTATATATTTTATCTGTTCAATGCCAATTTCGTTCATTTTTGTCTTCTGTCAGGCTGACACCTCAAGGTTTTTTTTTTTAATAATTAACACTTTTACATTATGTGGTTTTCCATCCGACTGTATAACATTCTACGCTACACGAGGTTGTATATATATATATATATATATATATATATATATATATATATATATATATATATATATATATATATATATATATATATATATACATATATATATTCAATATATGATAAGTATTAATCTTCTTTACTTACCTGCGCCGCTGTGGTGAATATTCCAACTTCCGGACTCAGGTCCCGCCCCTACCTCGGTGGTAGCGTGAGCCGTGACGTCATAGGTGTCACAGACAGGTATGTCACTAAACGCAGCAGTGTTGACACTTCCAGTCACATTTTCGTTGCTCTTAAAATGATCATTTTCAAAGCTGAACACATATTGTAAGATCACTCCATTTGCCTCCTCAGGCGGAGACCAGGAGACGTACAGCGAACGTTCATACGACGTGATGTTAGTGATGGTTGGGGCTCCGGGTACTAGTGAGAGGGATATACACGTGATATTTAATCATTTTTAATCATTAATAACACAAGTTAATGATGAAAATATCCGATAATATCCCTCAGCAAACCCATTAAAATTTAGTATATATACCTTCAAGTTATATATGCACGTTCTTTGTTTATTGTTGCAACAGTAAATGATGGTATTTATTGTGCTCTGCTGAGTACTGTAAAACAAACATTACGAAATTCAGATCCCCAGCCACTATGCTGAAATATTTAGGACGCAGATGGTGATGAATTGTATTTTAGTATGTAACCATTTGTAAGTCTTGTTTAACCCTTGGTAAGTCTTGTATAACACTTGGTAAGTCTTGTGTAACACTTGGTAAGTCTCGTGTAACACTTTGTAAGTCTTGTTTAACATTTGGTAAGTCTAGTGTAACACTTGGTAAGTCTAGTGTAACACTTAGTAAGTCTAGTGTAACACTTGGTAAGTCTAGTGTAACACTTGGTAAGTCTAGTGTAACACTTGGTAAGTCTAGTGTAACACTTGGTAAGTCTAGTGTAACACTTGGTAAGTCTAGTGTAACACTTGGTAAGTCTCGTGTAACACTTGGTAAGCCTCGTGTAACGGAAGTTTTAGGTCCGGAGCCAAAAAGACATGTTAGTGGTGCAGGATATAAATAATACACCATCGCCAGGCTTTGGTCCACGGGCCGTTGGGGTTCGGAGCCGCCACCCACTAGCGGTGCGTAAGGAGTTAGGTAAGAGCAGGGGGCACGGTAATGGTTTACAGGTGTTGTAGGTAAGGGCAGGGGGTACGGTAATAGTTTACAGGTGTTCTAGGTAAGGGCAGGGGGCACGGTAATAGTTTACAGGTGTTCTAGAAACGGGTAGGGGGCACAGTAATTGTGTACAGGTGTTTTAGGTAAAGGTAGGGGACTATGGGGAATTTTCACAGCAGGAATATAATTTATGCACTGTTAATTTAATAACAATATAATTTTAAATAATTAATTGATAATGGACTGTATATTAGTAATGGACTGTATATCACTGGTTTGACCTACTGGGAGTGGTCCTATCCACAACTTTAAGGGGTTGTTCGTTCATAGCCTATACCACTAGTTGTGGATAATAATAAACTACAAAATGTTACACACAAGAAATCACAACAGCGTGACATATCAAATGTACAAATCCACAAGGGCCGTGATGAGGGTTCGAACTTACGTCCAGGATGATCCCAGACGCGCCTTAGGGGGCGTAATTTTGAATATTAAAAGTTGTTCAATTCAACCAAGCTTTTTAGACTAGTTGTGTATGAAAAGGGCTGCAACTGTTCCTAGTTTCAGTATCGCAGCCTAAATAGAAAGAGAGATTTTTATATTTTTTTTCAACGAATTTTACACATTTTCAATAAGCTTCAACAACTACAAGTTTCAAATGAAATCATTTCTATGACACTCTTCTATCACCTTAGCATATAATAAAGGATTTGCCTTACTGGATTTTCCGAAATATGTTTAGTTTTACTAATACAAATAGTCCAAGTTCCCACCAAAATTATGCAAATATATCACGTTTATTACAATATATAAAATCAATAAATGAACTTAGGAAAAAATAAGTAAGACACATTGTAGAGACATAAGCTCTACATGTAAGGTGTAAGTTTCATATAACTTGAACAAAAAAATTAATGAGTAGAGTCACTTTTATGTTACTTGAAAAAAAAATAAAGAAGAATAGAAGTCTAAAGTGTTACCAATTTATTAAAAATGGCTTGACGCGTTCTCCTGATAGTGCCCTTCCCCTTCCTCCAAAATTGGCACCCTTACAGATAGGTGAACGTGAAATCAGGTGTATAAGTTTCATGCTAATCGCCCGATAAACAGATGAGAAAAAACATTAAAAAAAAAATCAATTTTTGTTAATAATTATTTTTTGGTTAAAACTAATTATTTTTTATTTTTACATGCTATTGTGATAGTTGAGAGTGATTTACATGATTTCAGTTGACACTTGTGTTTGATATTAATTTTTGAACATTTGGGAAAATTGTTGACACAATTAAATATTTTTTCCCCTTTTTTTCTGCAATATTGAAATCTGAATCTGCTTTAATACAGATTACAAAAAAATGTAATTTGAACATTAGCAGCGGTTTATATAACTTAGATCCATTTTTGATAGATCAATTAAAGGGCGACTTGAGTAGGATCATTGATACACATTTGTCTCACTAATTCACTGTAAATATTTACTATCTTATGCTATTATTATCCATGTGTGGGCCTGTTGGTGGGTATGAATAGGAGCTGCCTCGCATGGGCCAATAGGCCTTCTGCAGCTCTTATGCGGCTCTTATATGTATCCACCTAATTCCCATTCATTTTTCATTGTACCTCACCTCATTTCACCTCTCTCTCCTGCCTATATAGAGAGGTGAAATGATAAGAAGGATATTGATGGACAGCCAAGAGACACGCGAGCCTTAAAGATCCGTGGGCCATAACTATCACATCACCAGGGATGTGATCCACATCACTAAGAATGTGTTGACCTCTTGTCCATAGATGAAGATATTCAGCTTTGTTCTGATACCCTACAAGAACAACAACAACAATAATATCTAACTATATAAAGTTAACTCACTGTCCTGAAGCGTGACATTCCAGCAGGTTGTGGAGGGACCATAACCTGCCTCAGTGGCGGCTGACACACTGACCGTCACATTGGTGTAGGGTTTGAGGTTCCTTACTGTGTGGTGGTCTCCACTGGTTTGGGCGACACCTGTGTCCTCCTCGTCATTCCAGAGGACGTGTGACGTCCAGCTAATGCTGTGGTTGGTAACTGGACACTGAATGTTTGGATCACTCCAGTAGGCAGTTAACAAGGTGGTGTCAATGTTGTCAAACCAACATCTTGGTGGTGCCGGTGGTACTGTGGGAAAATGGTGAAGTTCAGTCCGGCTACTAGCCATGATTACAATATTTGTGGTATATTTTGTATATTGAAGCTTTGGAAGCCGAGACTGAACTTCTTATTGGAAACGGAAGACTTATGCTCTGTTTGGCAGCCGGTCAACCAACCCGTCCACAGACCATGTCCAATCTATCCAGCGGTCGATCCCAAAGACGCATTCATTAATTTTAACATGCTGTATTGCTGTTCATTCAAAATAGGAATTTTCTCAAATATAAGTTAATATTGTAATATAATAGTACATTGTGCATATTTAGGCTTTGGTTAGGTTAGGTGTTTAGGTTCAGTTGGCGATTATTTGTATTTGTAGTACGTGGGTGAAGCATTTCCAGCGTTGTGGTTCGAACAAAAGTCGTCAGCGAGCCACTTGTTCTGTTAGCGTTCGGACGCCATCAGTTTTGAGTCGTGTGTAAACCGTTCTTCATTTTTAACAGCACCAAGTTTGAGTTGCACTTTCACCCTTATGTGTAAACACTCACTAAATCACCGTAACCAAAAAAGCTTGCCAAACCTTACGTATTCCTAACTATACATAAACCCCTACTGTATTCTAATATTAATTTACATTCAAAAGTTTCTAATTATACTGTATGGAAGATTCATCCTGTCAGTAGGTTGTCTACTGAATATGTCAAATCTGCACTAAATTAGTCAAATCTAAGTCAGTATTATACTTATTGCTGAGGCTGAAGGATGAATTGGCTAATCATATAATCGCCAACAGAACTTAAACAACTAACCTAACCTATGCCTAAATATACACAGTATAATAATATTTAATAATTTGAATTTATATTTGGAAAAATTTATATTTTGAAGGAACAACCTCTTAGGCTTTATGAAGGCGTCTTGGCGTCGGCCGCTGGTAGTAATTAACATTTGCTGAGGACGGGTTGCTGTTTGGGTAATATTTGTTAAGGATTATGAAGAAAATATATAATTAAAAAATACATAAAATTATAAAAAACGTTGTTAAATGCATTTTGTTCAAACTAAAGAGCAATACAAATTAACAATTTCTGGCGCCAGAGCACCGCTGGTATTACCTGAAATATCTGTTTCTCCGTCCGTAAAAGCAGGGAAGGTCTGACCGGCGCCTTCGTATACAGAGGTCACGATAATACTATAATCTGTACAAGGTTGCAGTCCTTCTATAAGGAAGAAGGTATCGTGTGTAATTTCGTTACTGGTTCCAGCTTCTACCGTATAATAAGAAGGTTCCTCCCCTGGCGGGTCCCACGACACATTGAGAGCGTTGGTGAACTCCCCGACCACTGCCACGTTCTCTGGCGGCCCACGAGCTGAGGGAGACAATGTTGTTGTTATCAATAAGAAAAAAACAGTAGTAGCCATGAGGAGAATTCGAACTTCCACACTGGGCGCTCCAAAATGCACACCTCAATCCACGATATGTTGAAATTAATGTAACCTGGGATTCGACTGAAACCTCTAGGGTTCCTGAGGCATCTTCTGGTAACAAATCATGATTCCATATACATTTCCCGCATATCGTCTGGCGGTGGTATAGGAGCTCCACTCAAACGCCTCTCTTCAAATGCACAGAGAAATAAACATTAACATCACGTTAATGTGATTACTTTGTTCGTTGTTATCACTTTCACGTTCTTGAGCGGCCCACAACCTGACGGAGATTAACATATTAATATTTTGAAGCTTCTCCTATTTACATCATTCAAACACACTAATATAAATGTCTAATCTACGCTTGAAACAATACAGCGATCGCAGGTCTATTATGTTATCCTGAAATAATTTGATGAAATTTATTGATACCTTCAAAGTCCTTTATGTGAGGATAACCCAAGAAGATACTTGAGACTGTTTCTCCCACATCTTTAAATATTATTTGATATCCAGTTAATATTTTGTTCTGCAAAATCTGATATTATCCGAGTGCAGTGTTCTTCCCTTTGGCCATAGTCAGCAGAGACGTGTGTTGCTCAGGAGCCTGGGCCACACCAGACTAAAGGACGGTGACACATTCAAACTGGCTTATGGCTTAAAAAGTAAGACAATGTTTAAAAGCATCACGCTAGAAAAGGTAAGAAGAAATTTGTAATAAGTAAGACGTAAAAACTAAGAAGCAAAAAAAAAAAAAAGCTCGTAGGCTAACAGACCAACACACTAGAACAGACTAACAGACTCACACACTCGAACAGACTAACAGACTCACACACTCGAACAGACTAACAGACTCACACACTCGAACAGACTAACAGACTCACACACTCGAACAGACTAACAGATTCACACACTCGAACAGACTAACAGACTCACACACTCGAACAGACTAACAGACTCACACACTAGAACAGACTAACAGACTCACACACTCGAACAGACTAACAGACTCACACACTAGAACAGACTAACAGACTCACACACTCGAACAGACTAACAGACTCACACACTCGAACAGACTAACAGACTCACACACTAGAACAGACTAACAGACTCACACACTCGAACAGACTAACAGACTCACACACTCGAACAGACTAACAGACTCACACACTCGAACAGACTAACAGACTCACACACTCGAACAGACTAACAGACTCACACACTCGAACAGACTAACAGACTCACACACTCGAACAGACTAACAGACTCACACACTCGAACAGACTAACAGACTCACACACTCGAACAGACTAACAGACTCACACACTCGAACAGACTAACAGACTCACACACTCGAACAGACTAACAGACTCACACACTCGAACAGACTAACAGACTCACACACTCGAACAGACTAACAGACTCACACACTCGAACAGACTAACAGACTCACACACTCGAACAGACTAACAGATTCACACACTCGAACAGACTAACAGACTCACACACTCGAACAGACTAACAGATTCACACACTCGAACAGACTAACAGACTCACACACTCGAACAGACTAACAGACTCACACACTCGAACAGACTAACAGACTCACACACTCGAACAGACTAACAGACTCACACACTCGAACAGACTAACAGATTCACACACTCGAACAGACTAACAGACTCACACACTCGAACAGACTAACAGATTCACACACTCGAACAGACTAACAGACTCACACACTCGAACAGACTAACAGATTCACACACTCGAACAGACTAACAGACTCACACACTCGAACAGACTAACAGACTCACACACTCGAACAGACTAACAGACTCACACACTCGAACAGACTAACAGACTCACACACTCGAACAGACTAACAGACTCACACACTCGAACAGACTAACAGACTCACACACTCGAACAGACTAACAGATTCACACACTCGAACAGACTAACAGACTCACACACTCGAACAGACTAACAGATTCACACACTCGAACAGACTAACAGACTCACACACTCGAACAGACTAACAGGTTCACACACTCGAACAGACTAACAGACTCACACACTCGAACAGACTAACAGATTCACACACTCGAACAGACTAACAGACTCACACACTCGAACAGACTAACAGATTCACACACTCGAACAGACTCACACACTCGAACAGACTAACAGATTCACACACTCGAACAGACTAACAGACTCACACACTCGAACAGACTAACACATTCGAACAAACTAAAAGACTAACACACTCGTACAGACATACAGACTCAGGAATCTGTACACCAGTTGATTGACAGTTGAGAGGTGGGACGAAAGAGGCAGAGCTCAACCCCCGCAAGCACAAATAGGTGAATACAGACTAACACATTCGTACAGACTAACAGACTAGCACACTCGAGCAGACTAACAGACTACTACAATAAACTACTGCTCACAGGACGAGTATGGGGTGCACAATAAACTACCACTCTCAGGACGAGTATGGGGTGTACAATAAACTACCACTCACTGGACGAGTATGGGGTGCACAATGAACTACCACTCACACTCTACCTAAACTACCACTCAGGCGAAGGGAGCAGAAGACTGATCACAAGGTACCATCTGGGAGGTGAAATCCTGCAAGAGTCAAAAAAAGAAAATGATCTGGGGATTGATATCACACCGAACCTGTCCCCAGAGGCCCACATCAAATGGATATCATCAGCGGCATATGCTAGATTGGCCAACATAAGAACTGCCTTTAGAAACTTGTGTAAGGCATAGTTCATATCCTTGTATACCACTAATGTCAGACCAAGACAAAGTTAGAGAAGATTCAGAGATATGCCACCAGACTAGTCCCAGAACTGAGAGGTATGAGCTACGAGGAAAGGCTACGGGAGCTAAACCTCAGAAGAGTAAGGGGAGACATGATAACCACCTACAAAATTCTCAGGGAAATAGACAGGGTACACAACAAAGTACTTAATGGGGGAATTGTTTCCGCCGGGGATCGAACCCGGGCGGAGGACTACAAACCTCGAGCGCTGTCCTCTCAGCCATCAGACAATACCCGCAGTGTAATCATTTTTGCGGTTAGCAGGGTCACACATTCGCATCAACTACCCTAACCTAACCATCCTATTAATGACGACCCAACTACAAGACGGGTCCCTCCCTCCATATACTAAGGTTTTCCCGAGGCAGCTATAAGAATAAGAATCTTTTTACCCAAGGATGGATCTACGTCTACTCGTAGTAGACGTAGATCCATCTAGTATGTAGATCCATACTAGTGGATCTACTAGTATGGGAAGCAGTTAGGAGGATCCCACACTCGTCACAACTTGGTGAGTACAGAAAAAAGTTCTGTCCAGAGGAGGAAATTTTCTTGTAACTCCTCCACGAGACAGAAAGAGCACCAGAAGCAACACGTCGCTGACAGAACTCCTGTCTACCGTTTAGTTCACTAAATATTTTCTTGCGAATTAACTTCAAAGACTTTTTTGGGGGGTAAAACATCTCAGATAGGGACCGTCCCCTTGGTGTCTTATCTATCTGAGTCAGAGATATCAATTGTTTATTTGGCTTGAGAAACTGTACGGTATCTGGACACACACACACAGGGCAGAAGAGGAGAATTATCCGTGGATTTATACTACAGTTTTCCAGTAGAAATAAGGCTAAAGTTACCTTGACACAGCAATGATAGACCATGGGTTTCCTGCGGTCAAATTTAAGATTGAAATTACATACTAAGGAATAGTTAAGTGACAGCAGACTATTATCAGAGAAATAATGAATAAAATATTACTCTCTAAACTAATGTTATTGATAATTAGCAGAATACAACAGTAATAAAACGCAGCGAGAGAATATAAACTAGAATAAAATTCAGGAAAACTGTAATTTCAGTACACTGGAATAAATTATATTTCGAAAAACCCGTGGATGTCTAACACAGTTATGGGAAAGATATCAAAACATAACCATATCAGTTAAGTTAGAAATTATTAAAGTCTGCTCTGTTTCATGCAAACTTTCTCAGTGTATTGTGTTATAGAAGATTGCTTTATGCTCCCCTTGACATGTTAGAGTGTTGATGTATTTAGAAGGTGGAGACAGCTAGATCATTAGGACTGTAACAACCTCTAAGACAGATCCACAATTCTTATTGTGTTAAAGAGACATGTGGAAGTGTGAGATTGGATCACAGTATGAGGAAATGTTGGCCATTATCTCTGATGATCTTAACTGGTGAATATATAATAATAGGAATACACAGAGAGTAATCACACTAACCCCATTGACTACATCAATGAGAAAATCAATAGGAGCCGTGATGAGGGGTTCGAAGCTACGCGATGGGGGTCACACGCACACACTTCAAGCGACTCGACCATTTCACGGTCTAGTCGCTAGAAGCAAGTGCGTGTGCGCATTGGTGCGAATCCTCATCACTGCTCCTACGGATTTTCTCAATAATAATAATAATGAGAAAATTCACAGGAGCCGTGATGAGGATTCGAACCTATGCGAACCCACGCTCTTGATGTGTTTACCAGGTCGCTGGGTCAAACCCTGCATTGCTGTAAGTGATATTTTGAGTAAGATAGTTCGCATCATTATCACAGGCCCAGAGACACTTCAAGATGTTACACGACCACAGATCACATTCACTCCAAACATCTACCACACACGGGTTACTCATGCCCGTGCCACCTCTTCTGGTGGTTTATCTTCAACAACAACAACAACAACAGCATCATTGTGAACTCCTTGCGTATTTTCTCAAGAATTTGTGTTCAAAATGTTCATTGTGTAGTCCGGTGCGAGAATGAACTGTGGTCTAACTAGCCGAGGATGGGGCGAGATAACAACTCGGTGATAACATAAGCTGGGTTTATTATTAACACTCCGTGTTATTAACCCCCAATATGTGTGTTTTGATCTAAGATTAACACGTGGGTTTGTTGACTTTGGTCCCCTCATTGTCATGACAGACGGATCTCTTCAACATTCCGATTTGGCCTTTTCCAAGTAACGAAGCTGCTGACTGTCTCAGGTGGACAAGGGTCCAGCACCGACCGGAACGTTGCCACTTTCTTTCATTACATATATATGGTTTGGGTCACTTGTTTCCCACTACTTTATTGTGACATTCTTTATTAGTTCATGTCAGCCTGAGGGATACTTAAGTGTGGCTTGGCACTCAGCTGTGCATCAATATCTTCACCTGATAGCAGAATATGAGGCCACTTATTTAAGGAAAAGTAGCATCGAGAAAGTCTAAATTTTGTAGTAATTTTCGAAGAGAAATTCAAACGCAACTATACTTGTTATGTGGTCAAAATTGATACACCACGTTATTGATACATCACGTTATTGATACATCACGTTATTGATACACCACGTTATTGATACATCACGTTATTGATACATCACGTTATTGATACATCACGTTATTGATACACCACGTTATTGATACATCACGTTATTGATACATCACGTTATTGATGCATGACGTTAATGTGATTTCTTTGTGCGTTGTTAGTTGGTGTTTTAACCCATCATTCCTGTTTCCCACAACCTTCCCCGACCACAGAGACAACGAAGATCATTCGAGCAATCATTAGAGAGCCAGAGAGCAGACTGATGAGGTCATAGAGGGCTGAGATCCTTCAGTAGCTCTACACACCTCTCCTGAGCCGAGCAGCCTATAATCTCAGCTCCCAGTAAAGTTCCTGTACCGTCCCTTCTCGCCCTCTCCAAGGCGTCACGTGACCAATACAAACCACAATTTCTGGCAAGCTGAACTTCCAAAAGAATTGAAATGAGTAGTACAGAGGCCTCCAGGCACTACACATGCGTGGTATCATTCTGAGGTAAACTATATACAAGGCATATACAAACTTCATTCTAATGCAGTGCCTTAGAATGAACTGCATTAGAATATATACAAACTTCATTCTAATGTAGTGCCTTAGAATTAACTGCATTAGAATATATACAAACTTCATTCTAATGCAGTGCCTTAGAATGAACTGCATTAGAATATATACAAACTTCATTCTAATGCAGTGCCTTAGAATGAACTGCATTAGAATATATACAAACTTCATTCTAATGCAGTGCCTTAGAATGAACTGCATTACAATATATACAAACTGCATTCTAATGCAGTTCCTTAGAATGAACTGCATTAGAATATATACGAACTGCATTCTAATGCAGTTCAAGGAAGGTGAATGTCATCTCTGGGCATCGAAATCCTACCTCGATACCACATGTTCAGATTACTGAATATTCTATATATAAGAATAGTTATGAAACTGTAAATATCTGAGGTGAGGCGCAGGGAGGAGGAAGGCATCGCCCCGGTAGTGTTGGAAAAAAGCCCATCTTCCAAAAGTTTTCCAACGTAGAGAAACAGTCGTACTAAAGTGCCCTGATCCTAACCTACCAGAGGAACTAAAACAGAAAACGGGGACAGTATGTCAAATACACGAGCCGCTATCATTTTCTAGTACGACAGTGTTTGGTCTTAGGTAGAGTGTACGTCAAAATGCGACGTTGTATCAGGAGGACGAGTTGGGTGGTGACGCCGCTCGCCAGCACAAGGTTAGCAGGTTTGGAGAAGACAGCCACTGTCCTGATTAGATATACCTGTCCCCTCCCCTCCCCTCCCCTATCACCCTCCCCCCTATCACCCCTCCCCCCAATCACCCCTCCCCCCTATCACCCTCCCCCCCTATCACCCCTCCCCCCCAATCGCTCCTCCCCCCCCCAATCCCCCCTCCCCTCCCAACATGTATCACGGAGCTGCTCCACTCAACAATATTATCTGTGTTGCCTCTATCGCGGAACTTCGAGCCCGACAGACGTGATTTCTTAAACCATTCCGCTCGTAATACAAGTTACAGTCGTAATGGCTTAGTGCTTTCTCCCGATAATTATCCGCTCGTTATTTTAGCGCCGTGCGTGCTGAGTCCTGGTCAGTAGACCTCGGACACAAGTACTTACGAACGTGTACAACTTTCCTCAATCTTTAATGGCTTTGGTTACATTTATTAAACAGTTTACAAACATGAAAACTTGCCAATCAACCGTTGTTATTGTTATAAACTGCCTCCTGGTGTTTCGGAGCTCATTAACTGTTTAATAATTGTAAACAAAGCCGCTAAAGCTTGAGAAAAGATGAACAGGTTCGTAAGTGCATGCGTAACTGCTTCGTGAATCTTGTCCCTAACCTCCCGGGAGCTGAATTATGTCTAATTGACGAAAAAGTTTAGCTACATATTAGGTGGTTATATCAGTGGCTGGTGAAGGATATCTCCCCATTAAGATCACAGGGTGGACCAGGTGATTATATCAGTGATAAGTGAAGGATATCTCCCAACTAAGATCACAGGGAGGACCAGGTGATTATATCAGTGATAGGTGAAGGATATCTCCCAACTAAGATCACAGGGAGGACCAGGTGATTATATCAGTGATAGGTGAAGGATATCTCCTCACTAAGATCACAGGGTGGACCAGGTGATTATATCAGTGATAGGTGAAGGATATCTCCCAACTAAGATCACAGGGAGGACCAGGTGATTATATCAGTGATAGGTGAAGGATATCTCCCAACTAAGATCACAGGGAGGACCAGGTGATTATATCAGTGGTAGGTGAAGGATATCTCCTCACTAAGATCACAGGAAGAACCAGGTGAGGATTTAGGCGCTTAAGAGAAGGTTAACGTAGACTCAACAAAGGAGGTCACTGCCCATACTTGGAACAAGCACCACCTCCTGTAGCCTGGTTCATGCTCTTAACGTGGGTCAGACCAGAAGTGGTTGTGCCTATAATGAAGGTTATGAGCCTCAGTCACCTACGTTACTTACCAAGGCCGCTGCCCACGGGATCGTAAATATTGCGGTGTTTTTAGATTGAAATTCAGCACCAGATTTTCGACGTATGGTCAGACTGTGGTGCATCAGGTGTGAGGGAAAGTTGGGCAGGTAAGTGAGGTGTCCTGTACGTCAGAGAAGCTCTCATGTGTACGTTACAGGTCGTGTACGTCTACCAGTCACATACAGGAATGGATCAATTGCGCTCCACGAAGCAGTAAATCACAGGTGAGAGGCATTCACCTGACAGTTGATCAACACTGGCAACAATAGATGAAGCCGTTGACCTATTGATGCTATGCCAAAGACACTAACTGATCGACCACAGAAACTGTGATGAAGCAGATGGAAATATGGTCATTACAATCTACGGTAAACAGCATATTCAGATAACCAACACGATACAAGGAAAAGCATTAAGACTCACGTCCAACCACTTGAACTGGACGGTTGAGTTACGATCTTCGTTCAATCCCCGACCGTCCAAGTGGTTGGGCACCATTCCGTCCCACCGTCCCATCCAAGTGCAATAGTGTCGTAATGGTTCAGTGCTTTCAGTGCTTACGAATGAAAGCACTTTCAAGCAGAACGTTATTTTACCATCACCATCAATTTACTTTTCAATTCCAACACTTAAAACAATTTATATTATCTTCAGGCATTTTAAAATTATAAAATTATATATTGATAAGATATAAAGTGGATAATAGTAATGGATGTGTGTTCAGACTGACAGTGACGTCACCAGTGACAGTTGTTAATACTACGTATTCCAGCTTATACCTGTACCCTGTGTGTTGATGTGTACCCTGTGTGTTGATGTGTACCCTGTGTGTTGATGTGTACCCTGTATGTTGTGTGTACCCTGTATGTTGTGTGTACCCTGTGTGTTGATGAGTACCCTGTGTGTTGATGTGTACCCTATATGTTGTGTACCCTGTGTGTTGATGTGTACCCTGTATGTTGATGTGTACCCTGTGTGTTGATGAGTACCCTGTGTGTTGATGTGTACCCTGTATGTTGATGTGTACCCTGTGTGTTGTGTGTACCCTGTATGTTGTGTGTACCCTGTGTGTTGTGTGTACCCTGTGTGTTGATGTGTACCCTGTGTGTTGATGTGTACCATGTATGTTGTGTGTACCCTGTATGTTGTGTGTACCCTGTGTGTTGATGTGTACCCTGTGTGTTGATGTGTACCTTGTGTGTTGATGTGTACCATGTATGTTGTGTGTACCCTGTATGTTGTGTGTACCCTGTATGTTGTGTGTACCCTGTGTGTTGATGTGTACCCTGTGTGTTGATGTGTACCTTGTGTGTTGATGTGTACCATGTATGTTGATGTGTACCCTGTATGCTGTCTGGGTTCGAACCCTTCTGGGGTGTGGAGTTTTCAGTTGCATATTGGCTTGGGGACAATGCAAGCTGCATAATGATGCATTCAACCCCCTGCAATAATGATGTATACCTTACATGTTTATATATACTCAGTATGAGGGTAAATATTAATATGTAGGTTATATATCTTTCCATTCCTACTATATCTTTACCTGTGAGCCTTCCTATGATCTTAGTGGCGCAACATCATTCACCAAACTCTAATATACAAATTTTCTGTCCAGTAGTGGTCAGGAGTTAAAACTTGTGCCCATCAAGTTGTATGAAAAATGAGTTAGAAGACTGTTGTTGTTGTTTAAGACTGGCTACTTGGAACAAAAAGTTCCAAGTAGCACGGGCTATGGTGAGCCCGTTGTGGACTTACTAGTTAGAAGACATTTTTAGTGAAGAATTTTGTGATATTTAGGGATTGAATAAAGGGGAAGATGTTAAATTAAAATCACTAACATATTTTTCAAGGGACGATATTAAGAGCAATATTTGCTTGTGGATATATCCCGAACTTTATAACACTGACATTCACCATACTGAAGAGAGTCAAAACCACATATATATACCAACTGCATTACGACGACCAGAGTATAAATCTTTTGCAGAAACGTAGGCTTCAGCGTTTGAGTAGTTATCAGGAAGAAGTGCACCTGCATATTCATTAACAGCTTCATCACCAATAGGACGGTAATAGAGGGGTCTGGTAACCTTTACTGGAGGTTGTAGCTGAATGGGTTTAGCATCTGGGAAAGCACCAGAAAGAAGCTGGCAGTCCTTTGAACGGCCATATGCAGCTCTGCGTTCTGCTACAGAAGGGATTTCTTCTAGTTCGTGTTCCACTGTAGCCCAACTCGTGTGAGTATGTGAGTCTAGGTCTTATACATCATGGTTGTGACGGACATGGAAGATGGTTCATGTGTTACAAGCTATAATGTTCGATGTTATAATATCCTCCAGGAAACATTCAAAGTTATAGTATATTTTTTTCTAAACCACATTGAAAAATATAAGAATGCTACACATGTTTTTCGACCGTCATGTTTACATCAGAGCTCGACAGCAAGGGCGTTGAGAGTGAAGGACTGGTGGTGAGGTGACCGGACCCACAGGTAGCTGGGACCAGTCACCAGCCAGAGTCAGAAGGAACCAAATATGTATCTTATAGGGAAAATAGGGAATGATTAAATATTTAAGACAAGTTTAGGACTATTCAACTTTATAGAAAATTTACGCAAGAACAAATTAACCAATAAGGCTCAAGGCTGGACCAAACCCCCTAACCAAAACCACTTTACAGGGGTGCTTCACTGGGTCCAATTTTTAAGACTTACGTGCAATATTGTAGGTTAAATGTGGCTCTAATTTGTTCATGCCAGGGCTAACGTTAAGTCTATTGGGACATTGTTAATCAGGGTTGACTCAATCAAATTTTGCTCAACAAAACCCCTTGCACTGAGCAATGTCTTTTAACCCTTTCAAGTCAATAGAATGATCACATAAAATGGAACGTAAATACAATACGCTCCTGGGCCGTTCAAATTGAGTAAGAATGTTACTTTAAATGTAAATATAGAAATTTACCAGTTTGGCCAATGTACGTAAATGCACAACCATTGCAAGGGCTCGAACATTGCATTAGATCTCTCAAATTGTAAGCTAAATGTTACTCACTTTAAACAAAACTGTAAAGTAAGATTTCTACTGATGTACATCTGTGTAGTTCACCCATAATTTTGACGATTGAGTAAGTTCTTATGTAAATAGTTTATAATTCTGAATTTGACAACTGTAATGACTTTTTTAACCCATTGATAAATGTTGTTTCTAAATCTGAATCTTGAATAAACAGTTTATAATTATAGATGTTGCATGTTACGTTATTAATGCGACTTTCTCTTAGATAAATATTGTACTGTAAACTTGTGTAAACTATCTGAATTATAAATAAACAAACATTTATAAATAAAGTGTTCTAATTTCAATT
Source organism: Procambarus clarkii (assembly GCF_040958095.1). Taxonomy (NCBI): domain Eukaryota; kingdom Metazoa; phylum Arthropoda; class Malacostraca; order Decapoda; family Cambaridae; genus Procambarus; species Procambarus clarkii. The sequence continues at coordinate 7,839,953 of NC_091197.1, read as the reverse complement.
TCTAGTAAGACTTTCTTGGTGACCCTCCTTGTAAGGCACCCTAAGTGTCCCTCCTTGTAAGGCACCCTAAGTGTCCCTCCTTGTAAGGCACCCTAAGTGTCCCTCCTTGTAAGGCACCCTAAGTGTCCCTCCTTGTAAGACACCCTAAGTGTCCCTCCTTGTAAGGCACCCTAAGTGTCCCTCCTTGTAAGGCACCCTAAGTGTCCCTCCTTGTAAGGCACCCTAAGTGTCCCTCCTTGTAAGGCACCCTAAGTGTCCCTCCTTGTAAGGCACCCTAAGTGTCCCTCCTTGTAAGGCACCCTAAGTGTCCCTCCTTGTAAGGCACCCTAAGTGTCCCTCCTTGTAAGGCACCCTAAGTGTCCCTCCTTGTAAGGCACCCTAAGTGTCCCTCCTTGTAAGGCACCCTAAGTGTCCCTCCTTGTAAGGCACCCTAAGTGTCCCTCCTTGTAAGGCACCCTAAGTGTCCCTCCTTGTAAGGCACCCTAAGTGTCCCTCCTTGTAAGGCACCCTAAGTGTCCCTCCTTGTAAGGCACCCTAAGTGACCCTCAGGTAAAACCCCCTAAGTGACATTTTTCACGTTCTTCCTCGCCTAATCTTGGTCAGTAATGTGGGTTCTTACTTAAGAATACAATAATGTTCACAGTGTTCTTGAACCACCTCGCATGTGGTTCAAGAGCAATAGGAACATTTCTTAACGCTATTTGCTTCCTGCAAATAGCTTTGCAATAATAAAAGAATTCACTCACAGTCGAATGAGAATGGTCCAAGACGGACCGAAACGTCGTCGTCCCTTCACTTTCTAGTGTGTGGTTGGGTCAACAGACTATCATGGTCAATTATGTAATACAATACAGTATTTTCTATTCGCCGATCTGCATGTACCGTGTTCAGGACGATCTATGAATTTCCTTCCTGTAACCAAGGGTGATATCTGAATGTGTAGGGAACTGTTCCTTGAAGAACACAGGTTCAAAAGTTTAGTTGGTGCATCTAATGAGTTGACTTGGATCTCTTTGTTCTTATTTGAAGAATGTTATTTACAGTAGGATGTGATATGGTATTTGGACATGAATGTTGAATTGTGTTGGATCTGATCCGTTCAGTGTTGAGAATGCAGTACTGAGGTTTTAGAAAAATGTCTGCGAAGTCCTGGCGCTTATCAGATATTAGTTTTTCACTTGTGCTGAATCTTATCAGAAGCTGCATTAACGTCTCTTATCACCGAGTTACAAAGTTCCTCGTTTGTGTGTTTTGACTTAGCTTACAGGGCGGTGGTAACCGCTTGTGTCTGCCTTCGTCTGAATACGGACTGCCTAAATATGGTGCGTAAATATGGTGGCAGTATACTAGAAAGGAGCTAGAGAAGAGGCACTTAACTACAGAACATTGTCGCTCACAATCATTCCTTGCGAAGTACTTGAAAGAATTACTTGGCTTAAGACTAGTTGCACTAGTAGGAAGAATTAGGCTTGTATTTAAATAACAACACGGCTTTAGAAAAGGGAAATCATGCCTGACGAACCTCCTGGAGTTTTATGATCATGTAATGAAAATAAGGAAAGACAAAGAAGGCTGGGCAAATTGCGTATTTCTGGACTGACAAAAGCCTTTGATACAGTAACACACAGAAGGTTGGTACTGTAACTGCCTTAACTATGCTGGAATAAAATAATAGCAAATTTCTTAAACATGAACAGCCATTTGTAAAACCATGTTAAGAATCAATTATTAATTTATGTTTTTCAAGGTGAAGACGAATTGTATTTGCCGATTCAAGTAACTTTCCCACAATAGACGTTGGGCTAATTGGTCGATAGTTTGACGCAAGTGATCTATCTCTTTTCTTAAAAATTGGTACCACATTAGCAACCTTCCAGGACTCAAGCACTCTGCCTGACTCTATTGGTTTATTAAATATGGTAGACAGTGGCTCGCAAAGCTCCTCTTTGCATTCTTTAAACACCCTAGCAAACACTTCATCCGGCCCTGGGGATTTGTTTGGTTTGAGTTTTACTATTTGTTTATTTACATCCTCCCTAGTAACTGCTAAACTAGTCAACCTGTCCTCGTCCCCACCCACATAGACTTGATCGGCTGAAGCCATATTGTTAAGTTCCTCTTTAGTAAATTCAGAGAAAAAATATTTATTAAAAATACTACTTATCTCTTCGTCATTATCAGTTTTCTGACCTGTCTCATTTTTTAATGGACCTATCCTTTCCTTAATCTTAGTTCAATATAACGGTAAAAAACCTTTAAGATTTTTCTTTGCTTGTCCTGCTATGCGAAATTCATAGTTACTTTTTTGCCCTCCTTATCTCTTTTTTTTAACATTTCTAACCAGTTGTACGATTTCTTGTTCTAAACTGACTACCCTATTCTTAATCCTTTTGTACCACGCTCTCTTTTTACCTATAAGGTTTTAGAGATCCTTTGTTATCCATTTTTGGGTCATTAGTATTTGATCTATTCAGTTTGTGTAGTATACTACGGTCCTGTGCTTTGCTTAGAATATTTTTAAATAAGTTATATTTTGAATCCACATCGAAGTCCCTTTTTACGTCACCTATCGCGGGGTTCACGTCTCGCTCCAAGACCGGCCCACCCCCCATGCCCAAGACTTTCCAATCTATTTGACCCAAAAAATTTCTTAGGCTATTAAAATCAGCTTTTCGAAAATCTGGCACTTTAACAGAATTTTTCTCCTACAGATCTATTCCAATCTATGCTAAATCTGTTTTCTTTGTGATCACTGTTCCCTAGCTCACTCCCTATTTCGATGTCATTAATTTGTGTTTCCCTGTTAGTTAACACTAAATCTAAAATATTATTTTCCCTCATTGGTTCCTTAATGTGTTGCGTAAAAAAAGAATCGTCAGTTAATTCTAGAATATCTTCTGCTTCATTATTTCATGTTCTGGTAAACCAATTTATTCCACTAAAATTAAAGTCACCTATGGCACAAATACTGCTAGACCTAGATGTTCTAGATATTTCACCCCATAGATGGTTTGCTTCCATGCTGTCTTAAGTTTGGTGACCTATATATAACTCCTATTATAAGATTATTTGCTTTTTCGTTTAATTCTATCCAAATAGTTTCTGTGTGTGGCTCAGTTTTGATTCCCTCTTTGAGACTACATTTCAAAATTTCCCTAACATATATGGCTACTCCCCCTTCTCGTCTAATATATATCTATCTGTGTGAAATAGTTTAAATCCATTTATTTGATATTCAGTTAATAGTTCTCTATTTTCTACATTCATCCACGTTTCGGTAAGTGCAATAATATCTATTTTTTCTGTGCAGACAGGAGCATTTAAATCGTTTATTTTGCTTCTTAGACTTCTACTGTTAGTGTAATATACCCTAAGTGTATTGTTATTTTGAGGCCCTTCTCTTTCCCTGATCATTTTGCCAATTTGTTTGCCTCACAAACACATACTTTTATTACCTCCTTTCTCCATATCAATTCTCATACCTCTATCTACTAACAGTTTAAACCCAAACAAAAACAATCGCCTCCAACCACTGGTTCCAACGAGTTCGCAACAACAACAACCCCAGCCCTCGATAGATGCACCCCATCCCGAGCATACATGTCATTTCTTCCATAGAAGTGTTTCCAGTTATCTATGTAAGATTTTGCATTTGATTTGCAATATTTTTCCAGCTGGCAATTGACACCAAGTGCCCTCGACATCCATTAATTTCCAACTCCCTTCCTTGGAAGAATGTCACATATGATCGAGATTCCTCCCTTGCTCCTAACTAATTCTATGGCTATCTTAAAACCTCTGTATCAGTTCCTCACTCCTAACTCGTCCAATATCATTTCCACCTGCACTAATACATATAATGGATTTGTTCCCGTTTTCAGCCATAATATCATTTATGTTGCCAACAATATCGCCAATTCCATCTCCCGGAAAGCAAACCCTTAACCTGTTCCCCCTATCTCTGGCACAAAAAGCTCTATCCAAATACCTCACCTGGGAATCTCCCACAACCAAAATTCGCTTAGTTACTTTCTTTACTTTCTGAGCACTTTGTGGGACCTGCGCTTCGTTCCTCTTCGTGGCTTTCCCATTCGAACGAACTGCAGGTTCACCACAGCACTCGTCCTCCAACACGGCAAATGAGTTACAAGTCCTTAGGATATCTGTAGGCGGCTTTGTCAAGGTCTTCTTAAGACCCCTGTCCTTTACGACTCTCCAAGACGAGGTCTTTTTAATACTGATCTCCTCCTTTGTTTCTTCCTGATGTTGTTTCAGCTGTCGTACTTCCTCTCGTAGGAAATTCAAATCTGTCCTCAGAGCTCCATCTAGATTCATCAGTTCCTTCACTACACCTTCCATTATTGATATGATAATATTACTACAAGCGGAGCTCTAGCTAACACACCCTCTCACTGTGACTGACAAGTGACAACCAAGGCAGAACACGAAACGATGGGCATAAATTGGATAATTTTAGATTTAGGAAAGACCTGGGTAAATACTGGTTCGGTAACAGGGTTGTTGATTTATGGAACCAATTACCCGTAACGTGGTAGAGGTGGGGTCCCTTGATTGTTTCAAGCGTGGGTTGGACATGTATATGCTTGGGATTGGGTGGTTATAAATAGGAGCTGCCTCGTACGGGGCAATAGGCCTTATCCAGTTACCCTTATTCTTATGTTCTCACATATTAGTGAGCAAGGGCAGGTGTAAACAGGAGTTGTCTTGCATGGGCCAATTGCCATTCCGCACTTTCCCTTATTCTGATGGTCTTATAACACGGCTGAACGATATAATAGTACAACAATCTACCCATGAACTAAACATCTGCCTCATAAAATAGTACAACTAACTTTCTCTATAATGTAAACTATGGTACAGCTGTCTGATCTCCTCGGGTGAACTAAACCTCTGAGGTAAACTAGATGACTCCAGGTTAAGCCATCACTGTAAGAGGCTCACCAGACTCTCATGCAGACGAGGAGTCACAGTAACATGGCTGAAATATGTTGACCAAACCACACACTAGAAAGTGAAGGGACGACGACGTTTCGGTCCCTCCTGGACCATTCTCAAGTCGAACATTCTCACAATCGACTTGAGAATGGTCCAGGACGGACCGAAACGTCGTCGTCCCTTCACTTTCTAGTGTGTGGTCTGGTCAACAGACTATCACGGTCAAACTGGCCCCCGCGCGTGCGGTCAACTGAAGACCCGATGCCTCTACCACATTCCACTTGAGATAAGAAATTCAAATTTCGAGGTTAAGAGTGATTACTTGGTCCTGGCCTTGAGGAGGACGATATGGGGTCCTTATACGCGTGTGTCAGCAACGTATCGCTCATCGTGTCATATGTCATCTCAGCAGGAGTAGCTACTGTACCCATAGTTACAGCTAACTACGTAACTAACTCCGTAACTACGTAATTTAGTCACTGAAGAACAGTCAGATTATAAAGCAATCGTGTAACTGGTAAGCAAATTAATTTAAAATTCAAATGCAAACGAATGAACAATTGTTATGGATTTGGTATATATAAAAGACAAAATCTGTCTGCTTGCCTGCCTGTCTGTCTGTCTATCTGGACAGAGGCCAGATGCTTTTGGTTAGCCTCACACAGTTTCCCTGCATGAAACATGGAGGGTATATGTGTGTCACAGAACACTATGGTCGGCCCAAGTACCATGCTTTAAGAAATATGCTTACCTGAAGTTCCTAATCCCCAGCGATTTTCACGAAATGTGAAATAAAATCTTGTTTTGTGAAAATCGTATAGTTTCATCCTAACTCCTGCCGTTTACCCGGGGGGAAATGGGAGGAAGAAAGGTGGATGAGGCCGTGCCTCATGTCTGTTATTAATTGTCTTCATGAATATATGATTCAACCCGAAGTGTTGAATCTCCAGAGGAAGAAAATAGGAGCATCCCCACCTGCTCTCCTCATGTGGGTGTTGACCTCTTGGCAACCTCTTACAAACTACGTCGCTTTTTGCTCGTATTCGCTACGACCAAAAATGCCGTAATTTGAAAATGAAAAATAATTGAAAAGCAATTTGGATTTGTTTCGTCCAAAACAGCAAGTTAAGGGTCCTCTGGCAGGTTAAGAGGTCAGGAAATTATCCTAAGGTTTCAAAACATCATGAAAACCGTTAATTGAAAGTTTTCCCTAACCTAACAGCCTAAGCCTGAGGACCCAAAACAGAAAACGGGACAGTACATCACTTTCGTGAGCCGATTTCATTTTGAATTATGTCCTTTTTTATCCTGAGTGCCCATACGAGCGAAAAGCGACGTAATTTGTAAGAGGCCAGGTTGGACCACCACGTCCACCCACACGAGGAAGGGCAGCCATGTTCCCTACAGTGATATCTAGTTGACATAATCTAAGACATTAAACTGATTATACATGCATGTAATATTTCCAGAACAGACCTGATGTCGCGGGCCGCTCGTTACCAACAATTTTTTTTCAGTGATCACGACACCTGGGAGGAAAGATGCGTTGATGTGTTCATTAAGAGTTAGGTAAGGTGGCATCATCCTCGTGACGCTCAGGAAGAAGTTGTGTTGTGTTGAGAACAGTTAGTGTGAGACAGGATATCCTAATGACTCTCAGGAACTGTGAGTCTGGAGATGAACTACGTCTAACAACCAACCACCTTGTCTGGTCCTACATTATCACTCACCAGCTTCAACTAAGTATCCTTCTTCTTCTTTCTGAAAAAGAGAATGAAAAATCATATCACTAACTTGATGATAATCTTTTATGAATATATTAATTACAATAGAAGAGTTGTGAGCATTTCAATATATTCCAAATAATCTTATTCTAACATTTGTGTTGGTTGAAGTCCTGACCAGACGCAGGCTCTGAATACTTTAAAGTTCCGATGTAGGAGAACAATGGTTGTCAAGCTCTCATGTAACACTATATATAGATCTTTTTTTCAGGACCATGCGACAGCTCCTTGATACACATTATCATTATGTACCGCTGCCTCACGCCACACCTGCTGCTCCAGCACACATCAACTGTCTACCCTGTCCCTCCCCCTCACTTCACCTCATGCTACTTGACGTATGTAATGTGTTATGCCTCCACTGCCTCTCAAGACGACACTGAAACTTCGCCAGTGTCGTCTTGGTCAGGCTCCAAATTTCTGCTGAAAGAGTGTATCCAGAGTCACAGTGCGGTTTCAGAGCCGAGAGATCGATACTGACATGGTGTTCTCCCTGAAACAGCTTCAGCAAAAGTCCAGGGAGCAGAGAAAGCCCTGTTCATCACCTTCAGTGACCTTACAAAGGCCTTCGACCTTGTGAGGAGGGACGGAGTCATCAAGATCTTGGCCAAAATTGGCTGCCCACACACCCTACTCAGCATGATACAATCGTTCCACGAGGACATGAAGGGCACGGTCGTGTACGACGGCTCAACTTCTGAACCATTCAACATCAACAGTGGTGTTAAACAGGGGTGTGTTCTTGCTCCAACCCTGTTCGGCATCTTCGCGATCCTCGTCAAGCATGCCTTTGGAACAACCACAGAGGGCATCTGTCTCTGGACAAGATCTGATGGAAAGCTCTTCAATCTATCCAGACTCCGAGCAAAGATGAAAGTACATATGAGAATCCTCAGGCAGTTCCTCTTCGCCGACAATGCAGGGATCACCACACACACACACACACACACACACACACACACACACACACACACACACACACACACACACACACACACACACACACACACACACACACAGCAGAAGGCCTGCAGCAGCTACTCAACCACTTTGCCGTCGTCGGCTCCGCATTCGGCCTGACAATCCCCCTGAAGAAGACACAGTTGATGGGACAAGACGTCAATGAGTTACCCGGTATAAACATCACAGACTGCGAGCTGGAGGCGGTCCACGAGTTTATGTACCTGGGCTCCACAATCTCAGCCACACTTTCCATGGACACTGATCTCAACAAGCGTATCGAGAAGACCGCAACAACACTGGCCAGACTCACAAAGCGTGTTTGGGTAAATTACAAACTGACAGTTCCCTGAAGCAGGGAAAAAGGGAGGGTCCGGAATGGGAGGGCCTAGAGAGGGGAACCTGAGGGATCTGGGGTGTGCGGGGACTGGGAGGATCTGGTACGGGGAGGGTGGTGGAGGAGAGAGGGCTTGGGGGTGGGGGAGAAGAGAGAGGGCTTGGAGGGGAGGGTGAGAGGGGAAAGCTTGAGGGGGCGGGTTAGAGGGGGGAGGCTTGCGGGAGTGTGGGAGAAGAGGAGGCTTGGGGGGGGGGCCTACAGAAGAAGGGAGGGCTTGGGGGGATAGGGGAGAAGGGGGGTCTGGGGGGTAGAAGAGGAGGGAGGGGTGAGGAAGAAGGGAGGGCTTAGGGGGGGTAGGGGAGAATGGAGGGCTTGGGGGCGGGGCAGAAGGTGGGGCATGGGGGGGAGAAGGGAGGACTTCAGGGATGGGGGAAAAGGGATGTCCTGGGGAGGGGGGAGGGGGGGGAGGTGCCATAGGTGAGCACCTAGTGGGGGTCTGGTAGGGATTGGGGCAGGTAGGGCATCTATTGGGTGGAAGGTGGTGCTTTTCCCACTGTGGCTGTTGAACTGCTTGTAGAGGGTTCCCCCTCCCCTCTGGGATTGTAGGGGTTGGGGTCATGGTTCCCTGATTCATTTCTCTCTGCGCTACCTTCTCGCAGCTGCTGCCCTCATTCTCTCGTTCCTTGTTATATCCCTCTGCAAGAATACTTTTTTGAACTTTGGTACATTTGCTAGTCCGCTCTTCCTTGCTAACAGGTCCTCTTTTGTGTTCTCACTCGTGAATACTACCTTTATCAATCGGTCTCTGTCCTTGATATATTGTCTGAGCCTGAAAACCTTTTCAATATTCTGGACAGCTCTCTCCATCACTACCCCTTTAAGGATCTCATTAACTTCGTTTTTTTCCTTGTCTCTCCTCTCCGCTGGACCGGTCCCTATTTGCACCTTAATGCCTACTATTGCTACTGCACTTTTTTGCACTATCAGTCGGCTAGTACATCTAGCTGCTGTGTGTGTGTGTGTGTGTGTGTGTGCGTGTGTGTGTGCGTGTGTGTGTGTGTGTGTGTGTGTGTGTGTGTGTGTGTGTGTGTGTGTGTGTGTGTGTGTGTGTGTGTGTGTGTGTGTGTGTGTGTGCAATAGATCAATAGATATATCTTATATAATAAGATATATCTATCATGAAGTGCCTGTCATAACTGCCATTTTCATGGTTTATGAGCACCGTAATCATTGCTGGTATCCCCAGCTGGCCGCGTTATCCCGCCGGCCTCAGCAACAGTACACCGTTGTCTGGAACAGTAAACAGAAGGCTTCTGTTTTCTCCCTGATTTGTCTAATCAGTTTTCCAAGAAGACATACTTATATTTATAGTCTATCACAGTGAGGGAATCTTAACTGATATCAAATCAACATACCCGGATCATATTAAAAGTTTACTTCTCTGTGAGAAAATTTGCTTCGGTATTACCAAGTTTACACACGCGAAGTTTACTGCTGTGTATCTCCGATAATGTCATGTTCGAGACCCGAGTCTCGTTGTTTACATAATTGTTTGCCATCTGTAAACATTTTACATTATTGCGAGCGATACGTAACTTTAACCTATGTATGTTTCGGTCCATAACTGTAGTAATATTAACAACGAAAACATAGGCGAGTATCACAAATGTGCGTCTAAATAGAGAGCAGAAGCTTCATATATGACCAGAGATCCTCTACCCGAAACACAAGGCTTTTCCAGTCAGGTTACCGCTGAGGCTTCACAACACGCGGCCTCTCATCCACCGCTTGAGTAAGGCTGAAGTGAGCAATACTTAGCGGGCCAGTTAGATGCCTAAGGCCAGCGAAGTAATATTCCTCACACAGCTTCATCATGAAGAAAATGTCTTCCTCCCATAGCTGCATCATGAAACACATATCTTCGTACCACAGCTTGAATATGAAGAACAAATCTTTCTCCCACATCTTCAATAAGACGTGTTAAGATGTTAACATCACCCGCAACCTTGGAGAGTAAGATTTCTTTCAAATAGCCGAAGCCTTGAGATACTGATGCTCTGTAGGGACAACGTGACTAATTGAAATTCTTAATTGCAACACGTTTACTGAATTTGTAATGTTATATATCAGTTTGATATAGTCTTGCATCAATCATAATATATGTTTGATATAGTCTTGCGATACATAAATCGTTACAGCAAGTATGATTGAAATACAGATAACATTGTCCTGAATAATGCATTTCAGAAAATAAATGAGTGATTTGGTTTTAAGCTCTTGATAGCTACGAATTACATACTATCTTCTGAATGACCAATTACATGAGGCTCTTTGTTGGTTATGAGTGATAGTACGTTGTTTAATTCCAGATGATGATAAGCATGGGTTTACCCTGTGTGTTGCAAAGTTACCCTGTGTGTTGCAAAGTTACACTGTGTTTTGCAAAGTTACCCTGTGTGTTGCAAAGTTACCCTGTGTGTTGCAAAGTTACCCTGTGTGTTGCAAAGTTACACTGTGTGTTGCAAAGTTACACTGTGTGTTGCAAAGTTACCCTGTGTTGCAAAGTTACCCTGTGTGTTGCAAAGTTACCCTGTGTGTTGCAAAGTTACCCTGTGTGTTGCAAAGTTACACTGTGTGTTGCAAAGTTACATTGTGTGTTAGAAGGTTACATTGTGTGTTGCAATATTACACGAAATGTTACAAAGTTTAATTGTGTGTGTTGCAAGGTTACACTGTGTATTGCAATATTACACTGAGTGTTATAAGGTTACACTGAGTGTAACAAAGTTACAATATGTATCGCATAGTTTCACTGCTTGTTGCAGTATTACACTGAGTGTTTCAATGTTACACTGTGCGTTGTACGTTTTCACTTGTGTTGCAATAATACACTAATTGTTACAAGGTTTCACTGTGTGATGCAATATTACACTGAGTGTTACAAGGTGTCATTGAGTATTGCAATTTTGTAATTTGTTTTGCAAGGTGTTACACTGAGGTTTCGTCCCTGACGTTCATGCAATTTAATCCACTTATTCTTGACGTCAGTGTCAGCACAGAGTATAAAAGAACACTTTTACTAAGTTTTCCTCATGTTATTATAAACCTTTGTTTTCCTCGGGTAATTTTCTAATATTCTGATGAAATTTAGGTTCAGTATCGTGTGTTATGTGGGCACGATGAAGAGTTTCCATCCCGTCACCGCTGTTACAGTAACAAAGAGATTTTCTTGGCTCACTCTCGTGATCTTTAAGCCAGACACGCACTTTCTACTTCTCATAGTGGTATAGTGGTCTACGTTCTCGATTCACAATCGAGGGTCCCGGATTCAATTTAGTATTTCGAAATAAGTGGGGACCTCGATTCAAGCCTAGGGACATATCTTCCTATCCCCGACAGCGAGAATTATGACGCAGTTTGAATATCGCAGCAGTAGCAGTAGAGGAGCGTTCACTGTTTGACAGAGGAACAGCATCTCGTGCAATGTGGAATTCTGAACGCCAGACTTCCAGCCAGACTTACCTGTATTTCCTCAGTGTCCAGGGCGGCGGCGGCTGTAAGCAAGGCGGCCAGCACCAGAAGACGCCCCGACCACCACAACATGTTGGTGTGGGCTTTGATGCTGTGGGCTGTGGTGAAGGACTGGCCCGGGAGGGCTGCACCAGGCCCTAGTCTGGCCTTATCGTCCGCTATCATGTATGAAGTGTCCACCACGACTGATAATCGTGCAGCCTGTTGCCTGTGTTTCATCGTTGCCGGCGGCTCTGGGACTGCCACAGCACCTACATTATTGTTGGCTTTTCTCCCAGGCTACAATTAATGCCAGGATCATCTTAACTCTCTTGATCAGGTAACGAGTGCAGAAGTTTATTGTTGCCAATGCTGTAAAAACTTCTGCCGTTGTTCAATCAACATTTCGATGTTTCCAGCTAGATGAACATATTGACCTTCAGTGTCGGGGTCATCACAGATGGGGAGCCTTGGGAAGCTGTCGGAGAAGCTCCGCACATTGTCACTGTTGGAGGCCATTGTATATTTGTATATGAGAGTGAGGTGTTCTTGTTCGTCTGCAGTTTCTAGCTGTGGGAAGCTGTTAGGAGAATTCTACAGCTGAAGAACTGAGACTGTGTTAGAAAAGCTTTCCAGTCAGAGGCAATGATGCGCAGTTGGAGGAACTCTTCAGATGGTATCCCTGAAACACTGTTGGAGGAACGTTGGAGGAACTCTTCAGATGGTATCCGTGAGAGGCTGGGTAAGTTACCACACGCTTCACATTTCATGTGTTGTCCACAACCAAACTTGACCAAGTATTCAGTGTTCTTTTTTAAATTGTGGAAATTTTAAACCCTAAATTGGACGAAGGTTAAATGATTATTATTATTAACGTCAAATTTTTTACATAATTTTTCTCTAACATTGATTTGAATGTTATCTGTATTGTAAGTTACGATTGTGTATCTAGTGGCATACCTAGTTATGAAGGACAGTGAACTAGAGACATTTATTCATTTAGTATAAAAAATTCTCTGGCTATTTTATTGATAATGTCAAACAATATTTGATGATTCTTTAAACTAATTAATGGATTCAGTAGAATTCTCAATTAATAGTTGTTATATCAGTAAATTATGGTGGTGAGGATGGGCGTGGGAGTGTTATGTTTGTAAAGAATGGACATTAAACATTTATTTATCGATCGTTATGGTGTTAAATTATTGGGTAATATGTCTGTAGACTTTGGGGCATTATGTTGGTAAATTCAAGGGCATTATGTCGGTAAATTGTGGGGCATTGTGTTGGTAAATTGCAGGGCATTATATCTGGAAATTGTGAGGCATTATGTTGGTAAATTGTAGGGAATTATAACTATAAATTGTGAGGCGTTATGTTGGTAAATTGTTGGGTATTATGTTGGCAAATTGTTGTAACATTCAGTAAATTGTAAGGTATTTCACCTGTAACTATGGAGCTATTTATATGGGAAAGAACATTTGTAAATTGTTCGGCTTTATGTCAGTATATTATGAGGCATTATGTCGTTAAATTGTGAGGCATTAGTTATGTAAATTATTGGGCGTTATGTCTGAAAATTTTGGTTATTATATCGGTAAATTGTGAGGTTTTACGTCTGTAAATTGTGAAGAATCATGTCGGAAAATTGTGGGACATTATGTTGGTATATTGTGGGGCGATATATTAGGAAATTGTGAGGCATAATATATGAATATTATTTGCCATTGTGTCGTTAACTATGGAGCATTATAATGGTGAATTAAGGGGGGGGGGTTGTGGGCATTATGCCAGTAAACTAAGGGGGCATTACGTCGGTAAACTAGTGCTCTGTGTCTGCTTTATCGTGACAAACGTCAATCTCCGGCACTGTGCGGAAATAATCAGCACTTCAGAATATGTTGAAAACTGTTCGGGAGACGTTAGATGTGTTAGAGCCTGACCTTAAGACGTGACTGTCTTATCTTATCCGCCTCAAATCTTGTCAAATTCCTTTGTCGTGAGTTAATTCCCTTTTATCTTTAAATCCGTAATTGATATTGCAAGCGACGTGATTGATATCTTCACCGATATCTCTTAATACTCAGTTTACAAAGTGTGGCTCGTGAGATAGCGAGGAACATAACAGTCTGACTGGACACAATGACCGGAGACCACAAGAATAACACATAGGCTACAAACGGCCTGTTGTCCCATGAGGGGAAGCTTCTATATATGGTCGACCAGAATTACAAACATATGTCTAACCTACGCTTGAAACAATCCAGCGATTCCACCTTCATGTTATCCAGAAATTTCATCCCAAAATCAAGACTCCAATTTACAACCCGGTATTTACCCAGGTCTTTCCTGAATCTTAATTTATATCATTTGGATTCACTGACTCGTGTACTATTTTCTATTGATATATTTATATAATATTAATATCACGTTGTTATACTCTTCAACCTCTTTCTATACCTCAGTCAGGCCTTCTTTATTTTTAAACTTTTTCAAGAATGTTCATTAATGTTCTGAATCTGTCTTAAGTCATTATTCTCTGTATGCGTCCAGGAACGTTCATATTACGGTACAGCGACCAACGCACAGTACACACAGTGAAGGACCTGTGGCTCATGGTCACTGCACACAGTGAAGGACCTGTGGCTCATGCTCACTGCACACAGTAAAGGACCTGTGGCTCATGGTCACTACCCACAGTGAAGGACCTGTGGCTCATGCTCACTACCCACAGTGAAGGACCTGTGGCTCATGGTCACTACCCACAGTGAAGGACCTGTGGCTCATGCTCACTGCACACAGTGAAGGACCTGTGGCTCATGCTCACTGCACACAGTGAAGGACCTGTGGCTCATGCTCACTACACGCAGTGAAGGACCTGTGGCTCATGCTCACTGCACACAGTGAAGGACCTGTGGCTCATGCTCACTACACGCAGTGAAGGACCTGTGGCTCATGGTCACTACATGCAGGTAACAAGTCAAGATAAGAATACTTTTCTCATCTCTCTCCCGAGATAATGATTGTTCTTATCTTACGGTACATTAGAGCACAAGATAATTAGGTCACGAATTATTATTACAACAAAATCAATGATGAAAGACAGTGTAATATTATTGGGTTATATTTAATACTTGGAAGATAGCAAGGGTTGTTATTCCATAGACTCATTGCTTTTAGGAGATGAGTCTACTGGAGCAGTCTACACAACAAAGAATTAAAGAGCAAGATATATTCAGCCAGTTAACTTAGGGAGTTACTAAGACATGTTGCTTAATAGGGAAATGACGTGTTCTTAAGCCCACCTGACTCCTGCACTATACCCATTAATGAGAGCTATCACTGGTAACTCTAAATCCATTCAGAAGAGCTCTCAAAAATCACCATAAACTCATTTAGGAGATATACACACCTCCTTAACGCACACTCACACTGAAAGCGCTCGGGGCTTGTAATCCTAAGGGCCTTGGTTCGATTCCCGGCCTATGCAGAAAATGGGCAGAGTTTAATTCACTCCGATGCTCCTGTTCACCTAGCGGTAAAAATTGGTACCTGGGAGTTGGACAGCTACTTCGGGCTGCTTCCTGGGAATGAGTGTGTGAGTGTTTTAGATATATATATATATATGTCATAATAGAGGAAAAATAGATTGTTTAGAAGGTGGGGTCCAAAAGCTAATAGCTCGATTCTGCAGGTACATATAGTACATTCAAATAGTAAATACAAAATCAAGCGGACAGCCTTTTGGGGTTGAAGTCCTAAGGGTCCAAGGTCGATTCCCAGTCGAGCAAGAAACAAATGGGTAGTTTGGGATATTCTTGGACGTTGGTTCGAACCCTCGTCACAGCCTTTGTGGATTTGTTTAAATGGGTAGCTTCTTTTATCGCCTAAAGCCCTGTTCACCTATCAGTAAATAGGCACCTGAGAGCTAGACAGCTACTACGGGCTGCATCCTGATGTGTGTGTGTGTGTGTGTGTGTGTGTGTGTGTGTGTGTGTGTGTGTGTGTGTGTGTGTGTGTGTGTGTGTGTGTGTGTGTGAGAGAGAGAGATAAATATGTAGTAGATGTGATAGAGGACAAATAAGTCAGGACATTAGACAGCCGATTGTTAGAAAGGCGAGGTCCAAGAGCTAGCCCCTCGATCCTGCAGACACACATAGTAAATACACACTCACATTATTATACACACTCAATGAGAAGAAAAGCAAGAGGGAGAGGGAGAAATACAGAGGTCAAAGGAAAGATGAAAACCGGAATATATGCAATAGCGTTAGGAACGAATATATAAACATACGAAGAATGTCGGACAGAAACTATGAAAATTATATTGCCTCTAAACCTAAGACAAACCCAAAACTTCTACATAATCAAATAAGAAGGAAAATTGCAGTGAACGACCAACTCACTAGGTTAGATGGAGTCCATCTGGAGCTTCGGAGCTTCCGTGAGGTATACACGTGTGTCGTCTGGCCTCTGGTAGTTTGGGGTGTTTACCGTTTTCGTCGCCAGGGGGTGTGGGCGTCTTTGCCCCCCCCCCCTTCCCCCTTCCCCTGCTGTTGCTGCCTGGCTGCGTGTTGACGTGACGAGCTTGTAATGGGTAGTCTCCTACCTCCTGTTAAGCGCGTGAACTCCGTGGGCCTGGAGTTCACTAGTCGTGCTGGATATGCGGATATAGAGATGGTTATGTGCGACATGCTCCGTATCCCTGTGATGGCCGTTTACGGTATTGAGCTTGTAACAGCCCACCGGGTTGTTATCAAGTTCGTGAAGGAGGAGGAGTACCGCGACTTCCTCCGTCGTTACGAAGAGCGTTCGTTGCCGTTGTCGGGTGGTGCCGGCTCTGTGTCCATCTCGGACCGTAGTGGTGCCCTGACTTATGTCTGTGTGCATGGGGCGCTCCTGGAGTTTCCCGAGGACCTTCTCCGACGTTACTTTCAGCGGTTTGGAGCGGTCGTCAATGTGCATTTAATTTAATAATTTGATTATTAAATTAAATGATAATTTAAGGATCATTATCATTTAAGGATAATGATCCTTAAACTGTGTTTAATTGGCACCATTTATGTTTTAGTGATTAGTAATAATCACCCAATCTCGGATCTGAGTATATCTCGAAACGAGATCTCTCTGTGTTTGGATCCATAGAGATTGTGGAAGGGTTAAACTATTATCTCAGTGAGGAGAGAAAGTTTTGACACTTCAAGCAAGTCACGCCACTAGAGGGTGACCGCTGTGTGTGTTCGGTGTAGTAACACAGCTCAGTTTAGGAGTTTATACCATCTAGTCCAGTAATGGTACCATAGTGACGTGGGTTGTGTTGTTCCATTGGTAACTTTGCGGAGTCTTAATTGTATACTTTACGGATGTCTTAGTGATAATTAAGTAAGTGGGTCTTAATGACACGTGTATCTCATTGATTGTTGTGCTTTAGTAACACTAGTGCATTTTCTGTGGTTAAACTCTTCGTGATATTTAAAAATTTATATTATTAAGTTTAGACTGTCTTAGTGACAGTGTTAATTAACGTAAATTAGTTGAGTGTTAAATAAAGTGTTAACGCAATTAATTATTGGTTGTTGTTTTAGCGACAGAGTGATTAACGTAAAATAATTGAAGTGTTAACGTCATACTTGGAGTGCTGTTGTCTTTCTGACAAGTATTAATTGCATTGTTAACATTTTTAATAGAAGTTTTTTTATTGTTGTTTTGATACTGCAAGTGTCGAGTGCAGTAAGTAATTGCTAGAGTTGCTCACCAGTGTTCAGATTGTTAACTCATTGCTTATTAGCTGTCAAGAAGGTCGAGACTGAGGTCTCATATCACCTGTCAGAGTGGAGGAAACGGATTTCCTGCTGCGGAAGATGTTGTCAGCTTTGGACGTGAAACTCTAGATTAACATAACATATGTCATAGAGTATCAGTGACTAAGTTTGTTGAATAAATATAGTTTTGCTATTATACACGCCTTTACGTCATCCCTTTTCTGGGTACTGCTCCGATGTTTTGCTCGGTCGTTTAATATTTGCTACTTGTGTTAATTGGGTTGGCTCAGGGTATCAAGACCCCAAATCTAACAAAAGCTTCCTTACTTCCCCACTGGTAATCTAAAACTCTTCTAGTGGTTCCTGGTTAACTATTCCCTCTCTTATCTCTGGAACTTCGTTTTGCTCTATTGTGAAGACCTCCTGGAATTTTTTATTCCATTCCTCGCACACTTCCTTGTCGTTTGTAGTGAATCTACAAACGACAAGGCCCCTATTCTCACTTTCATTACCTGTTCCTTTACTGTTCTTTTTCTCCTGATGTGGCTGTGCAGAAATTTAGGTTGAGTCTTTGCCTTGCTTGCTATATCATTTTCGTATTGCCCTTCTGCCTCTCTTCTCAACCTGACATATTCATTCCTGGAACTCTTTCTCTGCTCTCAAGTGTCCTGTTATTTCTATAGTTTCTCCATGCCCTTTTACTATGCTGCTTAGCTAGCCTACAGTTCTGATTAAACTATGGGTTTCGCATCTTCATTTTATTGTTTTTATTTTGGTCCGGGACAAACTTATCTGCTGCCTCCTTACACTTCTTCGTGATGCAGTCCATCATGTCTTGGGTCGTCTTTCCCCTGAGCTCTGTTTCCCATGTTATATCTGTTAGGAATTTTCTTATCTCCTCATAGTTTCCCTTTCGGAATGCCAGCCTTTTGTTTTCAGTACCCCTCCTCGAGTTCATTTATCCTTTTTCAACCAGATACTCAAACATCAGTACACTGTGGTCGCTCATTTCTACTGGGACCTCGAAACCGATTTCCATTATGTCGGAGTCGTTCAGAGTGAAGACTAGGTCGAGTCTCGCTGGTTCATCGTTTCCTTTCATTCTTGTGGGTTCCCTGACATGCTGACTTAAAAACAGAGTTAGGACAGGAGAAAATGAAGGCTGTGTCATCAGCAAATAAAATTAGGTTGAGGAGTTGAGGCATTTGGAAGGTCATTAATGTAGTTGAGAAAGAGGAGAGGGCCGAGTATGCTGCCCTGAGGAACATCAATGTTGATGGGTAGGGTGAGAGAAATGGAATTATTCACAGAAACATACTGGAGTCTGTCAGTAAGGTAAGACTGAAGGTATTGGAGGGAGTGATCTCTGACTCCGTAATGATGTAATGGTTGCTGGCGGCCAGGTACGTATGGTTACTGGCCGCCAGGTACGTATGGTTCCTAGCGGTTAGGTACGTATGGTTGCTGGCGGCCAGGTACGTATGGTTACAAGCGGCCTGGTACGTATGGTTACTAGCGGCCAGGTACGTATGGTTACTGGCGGCCAAGTACGTATGGTATCGCGAAGCTCTTCTGGGAATTCTTGTAATCATGTTGAACAATATATTTCGCTCTAACATTTTTTTGTCAAGCATTTATTGCCATAAATTCACTGTGTCTCTCCATTCGTAAATAAATATGGAGCGATGTTGTGATTGAAATACAATGAATAATATTGTATTTATTATTCATTAATAAAGTCATGACAAGTGATAACATAAGAGTAGAGACGCAACAATTTGGGAACTGTTCAGTGTCAACGGAAAACGTTAAATATCAGATAATACATTCTGCAGTGGAGCGTTATCATCGGCCCACATTGTACATTGTACGCATTATATATCATCATTGTGTGTTGCATGGTGTGTTGTATGGTGTGTTGTATGGTGTGTTGTATGATGTGTTGTATGGTGTGTTGCATAGTGTGTTGTATGGTGTGTTGTATGGTGTGTTGTATGGTGTGTTGTATGGTGTGTTGTGTGGTGTGTTGTATGGTGTGTTGTATGGTGTGTTGTATGGTGTGTTGTATGGTGTGTTGTATGGTGTGTTGTATGGTGTGTTGTGTGGTGTGTTGTATGGTGTGTTGTATGGTGCGTTGTATGGTGTGTTGTATGGTGTGTTGTATGGTGTGTTGTATGGTGTGTTGCATGGTGTGTTGTATGGTGTGATATATGGTGTGTTGCATTGTGTGTTGTGTGGTGTGATATATGGTGTGTTGCATGGTCAACCATCACTGATCATAGCTCTCAACGCAATTACAACATATTACATAGATCATGGAACTAGGATCAATCTTAAGCCTTATGCCTTGCGCTCTTTCTCTCTCAACTCTGTATAAATATATATATATATATATATACCACACTGAAGTCCTTCACAACCCATCTTAGTGTAGGGAGTGTCTTTGACAACTATACATTCAACATAGTTGGTGGACCTGTCTTCACAACACTCCCAATTCAGTGTAGGGGGAGAGTACACACAACAGTACACCCAGCCTAATAAGAGGGGGATTGTCCTTCACAGCAACACACACCCAGTTCAGTAGGGGGGCGGGGAGAAGGGGAAGATGATGTCCTTCCCAACAACACGTCCTCACATATATCTGACAACACGTCCTCACATATATCTGACAGCGAGATAGTGATGTGAAAATTCAGCACATGGTCGCAGTTGATAATACGTTTTTTGGCAGCATTCACCTCACCCTGGCCAACTTTGACCTAGCAATATTATTTTTCCTAATTACCAACATTTATATACACTCTCCCAAAAGTATCTCTATACCCCACACTAAACCCCAGAGGTTTAGTGAAGAACTGAACACCATCGTGTTAAGAACGTTTTAGGTTGGAAGTTAAGTCCACAAGTTGTAACTTGCTGCTACAGTTATGGCGTCACAATCTTGACGACCCACAGCGTAAAAATAGTAGTTGTGTGAAGCGCAACATAATGTTGGAATTTTTTTAAGGGGGGGTTAATAATTCAGCAAGTCCTCCTAAGATTTCCCAAATTAAGAAAAGGTTCAATTTCAAGTGTCGTCTTCTAATCTACCAGAGGACCCAAAAGAGAAAACAGGACAGTACGTCACTTTCGTGAATCGCTTCCGTTTTCTAGTACGTCCATTTATGGTCAAATGTAACGTTTACCAGCGCAAAGCGACGTTCTTTCTAGGACTGGTTGAATGATTAGCATCCTTGGTAGGTTAGGGGGGGAGTTGCCTCAGGTCGAACACCTTTGGGGTGACTAACACCTCATATGTAATGCTCCTCAAATCATAAGAAAGAGCTCAGTAGTGTTTACAGTGAAATAACTAACAAGAGTCAATATCAGTGAATTACGAGCATTTACACACACACACACACACACACACACACACACACACACACACACACACACACACACACACACACACACACACACACACACTGACCCTGATGCTGTATCTCTGCAATTTGCTTTAACTGTTCGTTCGTAAACCCTTCTAGATGCTCAGGCTTTCCTGAATCAAGAACACTCTGGACCCTACCCATCCTTTGTGATGTTTAAATGAGAGATAAATTACCCTGGTACTTACTTTGTGTGATAGTCTACTCTCTCTGACACAGGTCCCAATATTTGGGGTTGTGTTAATAATTAACCAACCTTCAAGCAAACACCAGTGCTGTCCATTCTGCCGACACCTCTCGTGTCTCTAACACCTCTGGGAAGCTGTCTGCCAACGTCTCATATCCCAGGAGGGAGGGAAGACACTTTACTTAAGTGGTCAGACAACTCAGCCAAATCTGTTGAGTGTCTTCACTTCCACCGCAGAGTTTACAAATGCACTCGGGTGTCCTTTCTCCAACCCTCAATGTATTGTTTTTTTCCCACTTCACTCTGTCTAATATTTCTCTCTCTCTCTCTCTCTCTCTCTCTCTCTCTCTCTCTCTCTCTCTCTCTCTCTCTCTCTCTCTCTCTCTCTCTCTCTCTCTCTCTCTCTCTCTCTCTCTCTCTCTCTCTCTCCTTAATCATACTTTAATCTTACTTTACCTTCGTTCCCTACCATTCTCCCTCCTTCTCTCACTCCCATCCCCCCCCCCACCCTCAATTTCATTCTCCCACTTTCTCTCCCTGCCATTCCCCCTTCTTGAGGTTATCTTGAGATGATTTCGGGGCTTTAGTGTCCCCGCGGCCCGGTCCTAGACCAGGCCTCCACCCCCAAGAAGCAGCTCGTGACAGCTGACTAACACCCAGGTACCTATTTACTGCTAGGTAACAGGGGCATAGGGTGAAAGAAACTCTGCCCATTGTTTCTCGCCGGCGCCCGGGATCGAACCCGGGACCGCAGGATCACAGTCCAGCGTGCTGTCCGCTCGGCCGACCGACTCCCCTCCCTCACATTGGAGATCAACACAATTGTGGAGTTCATCACATGTGTGAACGCGTGAGACCAACACGTGTGAGTGTGTGTGGAAATCATCGCAGGTATGAGTGTATATGAAGAGCTTCACAGGCTTGAAAAAAAAAACGCAAAAACACCCCACAAAATTTAATAAAATAAAAGTCTAAGTGTTTTCATGTCCTCCAGCGCATGATGAATAAGTATATGATAATGTGGTGAAGAACACGAGAGCTCGCAGACACATTCCCTTCATTTCCGTGCTAACTGACTGTTCTGGCAACCTCAGGCCCGCTGACAACATTTAAAACAGAGACAAGAGGCTGCCCGATTATCAGACATTGTGGGTACTTCAGATATGATAAGGTACGATAAGGCATCATAGCGGCCAGACTAGATGCCTGGTGGAGCCCTTCCGGGCCAGTCCTTCACCACAATCCACAGCACCACAACCAACAGCACCACACCCTCAAAGCACAACAGCCCAGAGCACCACAGGCCACAGCACCACAGCCCACAGCACCACAGCCCACACCAACATGTTGTGGTGGTCGGGGCGTCTACTGGTGCTGGCCGCCTTGCTTACAGCCGCCGCCCTGGACACCGAGGAAATACAGGTAAGTCTGGCTGAAAGTCTGGCGTTCAGCTTCATCCTGTCCTCACAAGACTCGAGTCTGTGACACCAGCAATACCTTGTGTCACTCACAGGAGCAAGACGCAGCATCTCATGAACTATAAGAACACTACACTATAAGCAAGAGAAGAGAACAACACAACATTTAAAAGTATCAACAACCATTAAACATTTCAACACAATCAAAGAAAATTCTTCAGTGAAACACCACTTTCTAAATATTTTCTTAAATATACAGTGTCACATAATTTAGCACTCGATCTTCACTTCCTTCCTGCCTTCACCTGACCTTCACTTCTCGACCTCACCACGATTCACCTTCTCCCTGACCTCACCCGACCTTGACCTCTGGTGAATAAAGCATTTATATACATAGAGTAAACAACAGAGGTCCCAAAACAGATTCCTGAGGTTCTGTCGTGGGACCTGTTGCAACAGTCTCTCACTGTTGCACAGTGGGAGACTATTGCACTCCCCTGCAACACTCTCCTACTCGGACTGCTCTCCACTACTGTCAACACGGTCGTGACAGGTCATCAGTGTATGGGAGGCACCTGGCTGAACATTAACGAGGTGTTATCTTGTTGAACTGTTCAGATGTGAATGATCAATTTTGTGTGCTCAATATAATAGTGGAAAAATGGGATAAATATTGATTTATTTTAATTTTTTTCAGAAAGAAGATGAACACCTTGTGCTTGTGGCTGCAGGTGAGTGATCTGCGGTGTTGTAATATTTATATATTTGCTCTTTTGTGAACTGTTCTCATAAGTACTTGAAGCATCTAATTGTGTGAGCATAACGAGTTTGTTTAATATGATTTTTAAGATTCTTAGAATTTCACTTTGCTTCACTGGGTTTACTAATCTCATCTTTCTCCTGGGCTATTCTTATTTTATTCTTTGTGGTTCTTGTTAATTTCTCATTAAGTTTTCTTAGAACATAGGAACATGAGAAATAATTATTAAGAAGCATTGCAGCAGGCCTGCTGACCTATACCTGTAGCGCCCCCCCCCCTCTCTAATCCTGATTCTGATCAAATCTCTTCTTAAAATATGTTAAACAAATTTTCCCAATATTGCTATCAGGTAACCTCATCAAAAACCAAATTTTCAAACCTATACTTCCATATATCCATCCCCCCAAAAATTATATCGCTATAGCTTTCACCCATCGTCGCCGGTTCTGGCCCTTCCCGACAGTTTCAGGGAACTCTTGTTTATGTCCCTGACTCATTTGAAAGTCTCGGTCATACTCTCCACCTGTTCTGCGTCTCCAAAGAGAACAGATTCACACATAACTTGTCATACTAATTTGTATTTTTCATTAGTCAACGTCCATTCTGTAGTTTGATGGCCAGAACTGCACGGCGTGGTACAAGTGGAGCCTGACCGGGGCCAGGTGTTGCTGAAGGATGATACGTGTGTTTCTGTTGCTGATCTTTCTTATTATCAATCCCAGCAACCTGTTGCTTTTATTTCCTGCACCAGTTCACTACTGTCTCAGCCTCAGATCGTTGCTAATCATGACTCCTGAACGTTAGACTTTACTTACCATATTTCCTTCCAACATTTGAGCTTAAGTCTTTTTGTAATTCACTGGAGTCTTTTTTTGTATTCTCTTTACGCCAGATCTCTGTAAACGTCAGGTGATATCTTTAATTTATTTTAGTTAATCATTTAGGGACGTTATTATTTTCTCTAATTAGCTACAGAATGATGTACCACCACACTTTGGACATCTGTCGCACATGTGTCAGCTTCCACGTCAGAGTGGCCCACTTTGCCTGTTTAGGCTCCAGTCTTAACTCCTTGTAAACTGTATTTCGAAAATCTGGGACTCAGATAATTGTATGCTTCTTGGAATATATCTTCCAGATGATACCAAATGTCTCTATGATCATTATTACCCACTTTTACCCATTTTTACCTGAATTTACCTGAGGGACACTACCACTAGTGGCCTCAGCGAGGACAGGAAGCCGGCAGCTTGTCGATGGTCCCCCCATTTGTCTTGATGATCTTTTCTAGTTGTACTTTAAAATTTAACAGGTTTTGGTTTTTACGACTTCGGCGGGTAGGCGGTTCCATGGGTTTATAACCCCTGAGGGTAAAAAAAACTTCTCCAGTGTTCATTTCTACATTGTGGCTTGTTGAGCTTGAAACCGTTGCTCCTGGTTTGTGTTACATTTCACCTTTTTTGAAGAAATTTTTTCGATCAACATCCCTTCTTGGTGCCTTTCTTTGATAATTACTTACTTACTTCTGAATCACCATCCACAAAGTTGTTAAGTTTTTTAAAAGTTTCAATGAGATCTGCTCTCTCATACCTGGTATGCAGCGTAGTTAGCCCTGTGGCCCTCAACCGTTACTGATAAGAGATATGACTTAGCTCTGGAATTATTTTTTTTGCTCTGTGTTGCACCTTCTGCAGAGCAGCTATGACCTTCTGAAGATGTGATGTGAACCTTTATTATTGCAGATCACCATGACATGAAAATCTCTACTATTACTGAGCACCAAAATATGAACCTCTACTATTACAAAACGCAATTATATGACCACCTTCTAATACAGAGCACTACGATGTGATCCTCTCCTATTACATAGCACCATGATATAAACCTCAACTATTACATAGCACCATGATATAAACCTCAACTATTACATAGCACCATGATATAAACCTCAACTATTACAGAGCATATGATATAAACATCTACTATTAGAGAGCACGAGAGCACGATGATATAGACCTCTGCTATTACACTATGGTGTACCAAAAACCTCTACTAATACAGAGGTATAAGGAACACTTATACCTAGTGTACCACAGTATAAGTGTTTGCAAACAAATGAGTTAAAGGGGGTTATTAAGACCATAAGTGTAGAGTCTGGCATCGTGTGCTGTCTCCACTTCAACCATTACTAACTGTACATCTTTTCCTGTTTGTGTTCTTCCTGTGTCACCTTGTCTTCCTCTTGTGTCACCTTGTCTCTATCTTGTCACCTTGTCTTTCTCTCTTGTGTCTCGTTTTCTTTCTCTTGTGTCGCCTTTTCTTTCTTGTACCTCTGCTTGTGTTCTGATAATTGCTTTTCGTTATCTTTTATCTTCTTGTCTTTCCTATATCTTCTCTCTCTCTCTCTCTCTCTCTCCCTGCCTTTCTCTTCACTCCTTGTCTTCCTGTTGTCTTCTCTCTTCTTCCCTTTCTCCTCTCTGTACTTTTCTTTCTCTT
Organism: Procambarus clarkii; assembly: GCF_040958095.1. Lineage (NCBI taxonomy): Eukaryota > Metazoa > Arthropoda > Malacostraca > Decapoda > Cambaridae > Procambarus > Procambarus clarkii. The sequence continues at coordinate 7,814,355 of NC_091197.1, read as the reverse complement.
CTGCCTCTTTATCTCTCTATACACTCTGGTCCATTGTGTCCCTCAGTGGTGTTCTCAGCAACAAAATATTTAAATATATCTGAACTTTACTGATACCTAATGTTCACAGTATCTTCCTCTTGTATCTGAGTCTCTTTAAACACACTTGATGTGATCTCTTACAGTATTGTCTCCCTCAGGTCCAGAACCGCTCCTGAACGTTGTAGTGACGTCAGTGATCTCTTACAGTATTGTCCCCTTCAGGTCCAGGTCCAGGGCCGCCTGAGAACGTGATAGCGACGCCGGTGGGATCCACCGCCCTCAACGTGTCGTGGGACCCGCCAGAGGAGCCGCCTCTCTACTACATCGTCAGAATTGATTCTGAATCTATAGAGAATGATACAAGCAACACCTACTTCCTCGTAGAAGGACTGGAACCGTGTCAAGATTATTATATAAGAGTGTTATCCAGGTACAACGGTAATCAGTATACGGCTAAAGCAACAGGCACAACCAACACTCCAGGTAATACCACAGCTCCTGTTGTTGTTGACCTTGAGCTTGTCTGACTTAGACATTATAAGGCATACTTCTGTCTTGTGTCCATTATGAATCTCACATTTCTCATGTATTTTTGTGTATAAGATTCTATTCCCTGATCCAAATGATTCCAGATAACTATCCTTTTCTCTTAACCAAGATAAACCTCCATAAAACATTTCATTGTTAATCCTTATGGCTCATCCCAAATATTTTCCAACAGTGCCACCGTCACCACAGACCTGCTGGTTCTCTGACGTTCACACCTCAACATTGGACATTAACTGGAATGACACACAATTTAAGTGTGCTATTGTCGGCCACAGAATAAGCTGGTTGTTGGACGTCCTGGGGAGTGACGAGGAGTCAACCAACCAAACCACCACCACAGACCATCAAATACACTTAACCAACTTGCCGCCCTACACCAACGTCACAGCCAGTGTGGAGGCAGAGAGCAAGACAGGTTATAGTCAACCAACAACTTGCTGGAATGTTACTGATCACGACAGTAAGCTATTCTTTATTATTCCATTTATTATTTATCTTCCTCAGCTGTAACATACAATTAACATTTCGGACTTGGCCGGATCACACAAAGAAATACGATTTAATTACATACATTAGATATATTACATGCTATAAAATAAAGATATATTACATAATATTATACATATATACATATGTAATTTAATTACATATATTAAAATATTATAGGCCAGGAAAAATAATATGTATGAGATGTTAAATGGGGTAAGATCCATCTAAAAATATATATATTCAAAAATTTAACAAGTAATTTTTAAAAGTATGCGGAAAACAAGAGAGATTTTGAGATTAGAGGATCTAGAAATATTCAGTAAAATCTTATAGCGTATTTCCATTTGCCAGAAGTTGATTCTATTAAAGAATAATTGTAATAAATAAGTTATATAATCTACGTTTGGAATTACCCAGAACGCAGACGTCTGGAGTTACCTAGGACGCAGACGTCTGGAGTTACCCAGGACGCAGACGTTTGGAGTTACCTAGGAGGCAGACGTCGGGAGTTACCCAGGACGCAGACGTCTGGAGTTACCCAGGACGCAGACGTCTGGAGTTACCCAGGACGCAGACGTCTGGAGTTACCCAGGACGCAGACGTTTGGAGTTACCTAGGACGCAGACGTCGGGAGTTACCCAGGACGCAGACGTCTGGAGTTACCTAGGACGCAGACGTCTGGAGTTACCTAGGACGCAGACGTCTGGAGTTACCTAGGACGCAGACGTCTGGAGTTACCCAGGACGCAGACGTCTGGAGTTACTCAGGACGCACACGTTTGGAGTTACCTAGGACGCAGACGTCGGGAGTTACCCAGGACGCAGACGTCTGGAGTTATATAGGACGCAGGCGTCTGGAGTTTCCTAGGACGCAGACGTCTGGAATTACCTAGGACGCAGACGTCTGGAGTTACCCAGGACGCAGACGTCTGGAGTGACCCAGGACACAGACGTCTGGGGTTACCTACGACGCAGACGTCTGGGGTTACCTAGAACGCAGACGTCTGGGGTTACCTAGAACGCAGACGTCTGGAGTGACCCAGGACGCAGACGTCTGGAGTTACCTAGGTCATAGACGTTTGGAGACACCCAGGACGCAGACGTTTGGAGTTACCTAGGACGCAGACGTCTAGGGTTACCCAGGACGCAGACGTCTGGGGTTACCCAGGTCGCAGACGTCTGAGGTTACCCAATTTACTCTTCCCATTCTCCTCTTTGTACTTTTCTTTGTCATCTGCCTCTTTATCTTTCTATACACTCTGGTCCATTGTGTCCCTCAGTGGTGTTCTCAGCAACAAAATATTTAAATATATCTGAACTTTACTGATACCTAATGTTCACAGTATCTTCCTCTTGTATCTGAGTCTCCTTAAACACACTTGATGTGATCTCTTACAGTATTGTCTCCCTCAGGTCCAGGACCGCTCCTGAACGTTGTAGTGACGTCAGTGATCTCTTACAGTATTGTCCCCTTCAGGTCCAGGTCCAGGGCCGCCTGAGAACGTGATAGCGACGCCGGTGGGATCCACCGCCCTCAACGTGTCGTGGGACCCGCCAGAGGAGCCGCCTCTCTACTACATCGTCAGAATTGATTCTGATCCTATTGGGAATGATACAAACAACACCTACTTCCTCGTAGAAGGACTGGAACCGTGTCAATATTATGATATAAGAGTGCTCTCTAGGTACAACGATCGTCAGTTTGTGGCTAAAGTATCAGGCACAACCAACACGCCAGGTAATTCCTCGGCTCCTGCTGTTGTTGACCTTGAGTTTGTCTGACTTAGACACTGTAAGACATACTCCTGTCTTGTGTCCATACTGTATCTCACATTCTTCATGTATTTATGTGTATATGATTCTATCCCCTGAATCAAATCACTGTAGATAACTATCATTAAACCAAGATAAACCTTCATGAAACAATATTGTAAGTATTAGTAAAACACGTACTACAATATATTATATATTGTAAACACATGAATGTATTTTTTTTATAACTAGCTGACATTATAGTTATAAGCAGTGCAGATTATTTATAAGTAATAATATACAAATCTCCTCTGAGGTCTTATTAAAACCTTTTAGTGTACTCAGTCGTCATTTTTGCGCTACCGCTCACAGGATGAGTGCACAATAAACTAGCCGCCTACGGCAGGAATAATTAAGGTAAAAAAGTTTTTTACAACATTGATCAACTACTGGGAATGTGACCGTCCGAAGTTAGAAGTTCCTTGAGAGGGCAGCGACCTGTCCATGTAACTTAAGAGATTAGCACCTCTCTCGTAGTGGGTAAGCATGTGTGGGTAAGGTGTGATCACCTGGTGCAGCACCCAATGAGAAGCGACTTGGGAAAGACACTCCTTTCTGATTGGCATGCGATTAAGGAGCAGTAGCTGACCAAAAAATATACAACAACATAGCCAGGACGAGGCATGGGAAAAAAGAGAGAATTCATAGCCTCGTAGCCAATGAATGTGGACTTTTTTCTCTCCAATACAGACGAAGAGTCTGTACCTAGCCAGCTCACGTCAAGTTAACTATCAACTTACATCATAGACATGTCACAGACCTACAGATCAAAGGATGATAAGAGCATTGCTTCAACGCACTTATGGTAGAGTTCCCTATCCTGGAGAGGGTGACATAACATGCCATACAATATCACTGACACGCTCAACAGTCCTCTGACAAAGCCCATTAAACAAAGTTTGCGACAAGGTGTCTTACCAGATCACAGGACACAACAAATAATAATAATAATGACCAAGCCAGACACACAAATTTCGACACATTCCCAAATATTCTATGACTGCGAAGGTCCCGAGAGGACTATACCCGGCAGACTGATAATGCGTGTAAGATATCCAAGTAGGGGCCTCGTAGCCTGGTGGATTGCGCGCAGGACTCGTAATTCTGTGGCGCGGGTTCGATTCCCGCACGAGGCAAAAACAAATGGGCAAAGTTTCTTTCACCCTAAATGCCCCTGTTACCTAGCAGTAAATAGGTACCTGGAAGTTAGTCAGCTGTCACGGGCTGCTTCCTGGGGGTGGAGTCCTGGTCGAGGACCGGGCCGCGGGGACACTAAAGCCCCGGTATCATCTCAAAATAACCTCAAGATAGGAAGATAACCACAGCAATTTTTCGCATCTTGCTGGGAGAAGCGCTCTAACCTTATTTGTTGATAACTTTACCATCTCTCAGCCCTCATCTAACACAGCTCTCACCCGGCTTTTATTATCTTCAAAATGCTTTTCATACAGCAAATAATAAAGATAACTTTAGAACATTTGTGCTTTTTTTAAATCATGAGAACGCTACTGACATGGTTCAAAGAATGCCTAGGGTAACAGAAGAACCTTTGTCCTTCACAAATGTGTTAAAGATATTTATAGTATATTCTCAGGGTCCTGCAGCGCAGTAGTCTGCGCTACATCCAACAACATTGGCCAAATGATTAACTTTATCCTCTGAGAACTCTTAACGGAACGAAAATTGGTGAGCATCTTAAATATTAAGACTCTCTTACTACTTAGTCCCTGGACTTAATTACCTTCGTCACAAGAATCATCAACATGGGGTAAGAAAGGAAGCTTCCCAATCTCCAGGAGACAGTCACAATATCATTTTCCCTGCACCAGTTGTCAGAGACACGGTACCGTCTGAGGAGCTCTGAGATAAGCTAAGTTCGTGTCCTCAATGAACTTGAGATTGTTGTAAGACGCTGACTCGTTATTCGTTTGTTAATTGGTTAAATACAAATGTTTCATTTTGTTTTGTAACAAATATATGAAATACATCAATTATTTAAGTTTACATATATATATATATATATATATATATATATATATATATATATATATATATATATATATATATATATATATATATATAAAGAGAGAGAGAGAGAGAGATTTATATATATATTCGTTTATGACCAGTGTCGGACTCTTCCTCTGTCGTCATGAGACATGTTATCAGCTGCGAGTGTTCTCACGCTCGTGTGAATGTTCTTGTCATAACAGTGTGGCCGTCACGGTGTTCTTCCCATCAGCCGGCCCAACACAACGCATTTCCGGATAACAACGTGTTCACTACGCGCACCGAAAATGTTATCAATATAGATAAGAGCAAGTGGATGTGTTCAGAATAAGTAGTATTAATGTGCACTTGTTGTGAGCCAATATTACTGTACAAAACAGCCACTTAAAGTAATATTGTATTTATCGTTTCCATAAATTTTTGCAAGGAAATATAAATATTGATTTAGTATAAAAGACGCAATTACATTACTTTTCTTAATTTTTTAGTTGAACTGTTAGAAGGTTGTGGTGTGGTTATGTCTTGGGAGGAGGAGGTCAGCAGGCTATCAGAAGAGGTTAGTTATATGATCAAAATGGAAACATTTTACAAGCATTGTGCATAAAATTCATATTTATATTTATATTATATCACATTAAGTTATATCATATTCATATTCATATTTATTACTCATTCCTGACAGTAGAGTGATGAGCCGTGGATAGTATGACCGTTGTCAGACTATTATGATCACTCCTATTGTGATCTGGCATGACATTGTGATGGGTAGATTATAGTATCTACTGTGCAGGATCAATATTGATAACGCAGTAGTGATAGTTGATTTAGATTGAGTAGGGGAGTTGTGGTGAGGTATTGTTGGTGTCAACACCACGCGAGGAGCAGTGGCTCCCTTCTCTTCACTCTAGATTATTTATCTGTTGTAAATACTGTTCTTTTAACAGTACGGTGCTCGACACTTCACTAACTGTAGGATAGGTATGAGCACTGTTTATGTAATGTTTGTGTGGTGTAGGACGCTGATCTGAAGTGTGTAGAACACACACGCGAGGGTTCTGGAGCTGGTCTACTCAGAGTCATCCCGCTGGGCGTTCGCTTGGGGCCTTGCCACCTCATTCACGGCTACTTTTCTTAGTTGAAAACTTTTATTTTGAAGTTGATCAGACTTAATTTATCTTCACTAGAAGGTGATGGGACGACGACGTTTCGGTCCGTCCTGTACCATTCTCAAGTCGATTGTGAGAATGTCACTTCTCATTCTCACAATCGACTTGATAATAGTCCAGGACGGACCGAAACGTCGTCGTCCCTTCACCTTCTAGTGTGTGGTCTGGTCAACATACTTCAGCCACGTTATTGTGACTCCTCGCCTGCATTATTTTGAATTTTTTATATGATTAAGCTAATAATGATTTGCAGATTATTAAGTATTATTTTCATATGATCAAATTCTTCCTTATAAAAGGATTGTGATGTCATGGAGTCGACGTCATTTTGCTGTTTCAACGATCTATTGTGGACGTCCGCCAGTAGCTGGCGTTGTTGTGAAGACCCCCGTGTTGTTTGGTTGTTTATAACCCTGGTAAAGACACCAGTGGTCCACTGTTACTGTGAACTATGTGATGTACCTGCATACATATAATACATATAAGATTTATATATCTCATTGTAGTGGATTTTTTCATATGACTATCCCAATGTTAGTATCCCAATGTTACTATCTCATCGTTACCATTTCCATGTTACTATCCCTGTGTTACTCTCCTGATGTTCCTATTTCACTGCTAGTATTCCCATATTATTATCACGACTGTGATGATGTTCGATAATTAAATTTTTGTGGAAAGTAACTTTATACTCCCAGTAATTCTGGTGGGTATTACGGCACCAGGTAAGATAACCAGGCTGCGATAAGGACGTGTGGGAGCATGCTATATTGTCCATATGGCTTACACTACAGCCAGTCTGCCACCAGAGCCAGCCACACCACTGCCAGCCACACCACCAGCATGATGTCCTGGTCTGTGCTACTGCTGAGCGTCTTGCTGATGACTGCTGCCGCCCACGACAGTGAGGAGGAGCAGGTAGGTCACGCTCACAGTATTAGGTCCCTGATGGGTCCCTGATGGGTCCCTGATGGGTCCCTGATGGGTCCCTGATGGGTCCCTGATGGGTACCAGGTGGTCTGCATCAACCTGCATGAGTGTCTGTATCGACCTGGTGCTCAGGTTTCCCACACAACACTTCCCAGTCTCCCTCCCTCACTATAACCATTGTCACAACACACTATCGTCATCACAGTAAACATCTTCACACCCTCCCAGTCTCCACCCACACACACCCTCCCCGTCTCCACCCACACACACCCTCCCCGTCTCCACCCACACACACCCTCTACCCGTCTCCACCCACACACACCCTCTACCCGTCTCCACCCACACACACCCTCCCCGTCTCCACCCACACACGCCCTCTACCCGTCTCCACCCACACACACCCTCTACCCGTCTCCCCAACACTGTAACCAAAAGGTTGCACACAGAATGCCAACCTGGTGTCTGAACATACGTTTTGCATGTAAGTATCAGTATATAACACGATATAAACGAATGTTAAACTCTATGGACTCGATGCAGAAAATTTTATATCGATCAATTTGATTACGGGGTAATAGAAGAGGGAAGAATTGTCCCAATTCCCTGCCTTATAGGGAAGAATTGTCTTCCCTTTAAGGGAGGCATAAAGGCCAACCTTGACTCTCTGTGACACTCCTCGTGTAATTCCCAGTATGTCTGCAAAGTTTAATGCTTCTAATCCCATTCCCTCATCCAATATAGTATAAGTAAGAAGAATTTGTGTGTAAATTAAGTCTTTGAAAATGTAATACGAATTGGATGAGGTGATGTGGTACAAAAGTTTTGAGTGAGGTGACAAGCACAAGACAGAACACGAAACAATGGGTATAAATTAGATAAGTGAACATATGAATGGAAGTAACTGCAGAAGGCATATTGGCCCATACTTCCTCTTGCTGCTTCCATATTTTAATGGAAGCAGCATTACAACTATTGTGATTACAACTATTCAATAATAGTTGTAATCACGTTCATGGCTCTAGACCATTATCCGTCCTCACTGTAAGTGAGGCAACAGCCCATACAGAGGATGGAGGTGTAAACTTTTTGAAGAGTTCAAAAGTAAATTATCAATTTTGTTTCTTCAATATATATCCAAAGAAGTGAAAAAAATCTTAATGATTTTGTTAATTTTGTTTTCCAGAGAGAAGAAGAAGGAGAAGAAGTAGGAGTTGTGACTGTTGGTGAGTGATCAGGGGTTGTTTTATTAATATTAAATGAACCTTTATAGGAACTGTGATCATTAATATGTTAATCGTATTAATGTCTTGAGCATGAAGAGTGGGGGAACCTCAAGGGGTCGGTGCCTGGCTCCATGCTCTTCACAATAGTTGTTTAATCACAAGACAATGGTTAATGTCTCATATTTTAATTGACCAGACCACACACTAGAAGGTGAAGGGACGACGACGTTTCGGTCCGTCCTGGACCATTCTCAAATCGATTGTGTCTGGACCATTCACAATCGACTTGAGAATGGTCCAGGACGGACCGAAACGTCGTCGTTCCTTCACCTTCTAGTGTGTGGTCTGGTCAACTTACTTTAGCCACGTTATTGGGACTCATCGTCTCATATTTTACTTTAGACATAAATAGAGGAATTTATATATTATTCTGAAGGTCAAATATCACTTGGAAGTCCTTAAATTTTGCCTTACATAATACATGTTGAATTATATAAGATATTTATTGTCATGCATTGCTGTAAGTTGCATTAAATATACGTCTCATATGTACTTTACACACTTTCCCTTAACTTGTGAAATATTTACTTCTAAAACGTAAAGTATATAAGACTTAAGGAGCACTGTAGCTCTCCTGTTGACCAATATTAGGTTAGGCCCCGTTTAAATCCATCCCTTCCCACTCGTGTACCTATCCCCGTCTCATCTGTGTACCTATCCTCATCTCTTATATGTACCTGTCCCCTCTCACCAGTGTACCTATACCACTCTCACCGGAATACCTATCCCGCACTCACTAATTGTAGTGTACCTAGCTCCCTTCTCGTGTACCTATCGTCCTGTCTTACATGCACCTATCCTGCTCTCACCCAGGGATCTATCCTTCTTTCTTCTATGTATCTCACCTTCGTTCCTCTATGTATCTCTCCCCCTTTCACCCATGTACCTATCCTCGTCGCACCTATTTCTCTATCCTCCTCTCACTCGTGTACCTATCCCCTCTCACCCATGTACCTATCTCCTTTCCCCATGTGCCAATCCCCCTCTAACCCATGTGCGTATCAAACCTATTCCTTAAACCTGTTAAATTGTCTCAATAATCGGCCAGCCTGTTCCACGCACCCAAAACACTTTTTATCAACAAAATTACTTTCATGAGTCCCTCTTAAAACTAAATTTTTCCTGCTTGAACCCACTATTGTGCTATCTCATCCTTTTCTAAGTTTCAAAACCCCTGTTTAAATCTCTTTTTTTTAATGTCTTTAATCCGCTTGAAAACGTCGATCTGTAGGGGGTGTTTGAGGATTTATTGATAACTTTGGTGAGGGGCGTAAGGTCAATTAACATCTGGAAACTCCAGGGTTATTAAGGCCACTATACTGTAATACCAAGGTGGCTAACCAACAAGTTCACTTCAGCCCTGAACAGTATTTAGGACCAAGTATACTCTCAGTTTATATATATACTGTGTAATGGGGAGTTTCAATCCCCACGTTGTCTACAAGGACAAATATGATATGATATTTTACGATATTATCTCCCTAAGGTCCAGGGGCCAGATTCACGAAAGCACTTACGCAAGCACTTACGAACCTGTACATCTTTTCTCAATCTTTGGCGGCTTTGTTTCCAATTATTAAACAGTTAATGAGCTCCGAAGCACCAGGAGGCTGTTTATAACAATAACAACAGTTGAATGGGAAGTTTTCATGCTTGTAAACTGTTTAATAAATGTAACCAAAGCCGTCAAAGATTGAGGAAAGATGTACACGTTCGTAAGTGTTTGCGTAAGTGCTTTCGTGAATCTGGCCCCACGGCCGCCCTTAAACGTTGTAGTAACCTAAGTTATCTCTTACAATATTGTCTTCCTCAGGGTCGGGGCCTCCGTTGGACGTTGGAGTAACGCCAGTGGGATCCAACGCCCTGAATGTGACCTGGTCCCCGCCAGACACCCCGCCTAACTACTATATTGTAGGAATTCCTACTGAAGACATACTGGCAGAGACAACCGACACCTTCTACCTCATAAACGGACTGGATCTTTGCACAGAATATTTAATAGTGGTGTCGTCTGTGTACGACGGTGACGAGGTGTACGAGACCACAACATACGCCGCGACGGACTGTCCAGGTAACCCTCTCCGGACCGCTCCCAGCCCAGGCTAGGGGCCAGATTCACGAAGTAGTTACGCAAGCACTTACGAACCTGTAGATCGATCTCTGAAGCACCCAGGAGGCTGTTTATAACAATAACAGCAGTTGATTGGGAAGTTTTCATTTTTGTAAACTGTTTAATGAATGTAACCAAAGCCGCCAAAGATTGGGGAAAGATGTACACGCTCGTAAGTACTTGCGTAACTGCTTTGTGAATATGGCCCCAGGTTATCGTAGTGAGGATTGTTCATGTACGGTGGCCGATATGTTCTTTACAGAATACTTCATTGTTGGTCATATTTAGCTTTCCCTCCATGGTGCTTGTGGTTCACATCATTGTGTTTGTGGTTCACATCCCAGATGCTGTGGTCCACAACTTCCTCCATTCTCATGCATTTCTAAAGAGACTTGTCATTCTCTTTCTGTATTTTGCTGGCACGAAAGATCACAATAGCGAGTGTATGACAATGTTTTACCAAGATGACGTAACAGTGACACTTCGTTCTCCAAGGATATGGCATTCCCTTTTGCAGGTCGTCCAGTACAGGTCATACTTGTAAAGGTCGTCCAATTAAGGTCATACTTGTCCAGGTCTTCTTCATACAGGTTGTTTACAAGCAGGTTATCTAATACAGGTCATACTTGTTCAGATCGTCTTCCTACAGGTCATACTTGTACAGGTCGTCCTCCAGAGTTTGACAGCATCCTTATACATAAGGGGACCACCACTGAGTGAACACGAGGGACGACATGTGTCCGAGTAAAAGTCTTACCATAGGTCTCAGTCATAGGTAACTTGAAGCCATAATTGGTGGCTCCGGACGACATCTTACAGATTTGAAGCTTATAGAACTGCAACAATGGAGGAATTCACAGCAAAGGAAGTACGAATGCACACTACAAGTCCACTAAATTAAGGGGTAGACACCTGCAGCCACTAGCAATAGGTAATTGAGGCCCAACCTGATCTACTATTTCCAATAGTCTGGTGGACGTTTTTTTTGTATCTTTGCTGCCCACATCACCGTCAGTGACACAAGGAGAGAGAGAGGAGCAGGAGGGGCGCCGCTCCTGCCCTCTGGCGGAGCACAAGAGACTCCTCACCACGTCAACTCGTGAAGGAACAACCAACTGAGGGGGGGGGGGGACCATATAACACAGGTGGAAATAAATTCTAAGTACAAAAAATCCTTACAAGATGAACAAGATAGACTGAAAGTGGACGATAGACTGAGGGATGCAGTATAATGCTAATAAATTTACCGGTTTAAGCCTAATAATGAAATTACAAATTCTGATTGAAAAAGATCTGAACTACTGCTACTTATTTATCGAACCGTCAGCAACAACATTTCAAATGTTACTATATAGAGACGAAAATAAACTATGTAATATTCAGACTAATAAAACATATTTTAAATTTAATTCATAAACTACAATTAAACAAATTCCTCGTTCCAGATAAGTTGCTCATCAGAGTCTAAATGAGTGCAGAGAAGAAGCTTGTCGCCCCCACTAATAAGCAGGGGCCAGATTCACGAAAGGACTTACGCAAGCACTTACGAACGTTTACATCTTTCCTCAATCTTTGACGGCTTTGGTTACATTTATTAAACAGTTTACAAGCATGAAAACGTCCCAATTAACTGTTGTTATTGTTATAAACAGCCTGCTGGTGCTTCGGAGGTCATTAACTGTTTAATAATTGTAAACAAAGCCGCCAAAGATTGAGAAAAGATGTACAGGTTCGTAAGTGCTTTCGTGAATCTGGCCCCAGGTTCAGTAAATCGCTCAACACAGGAGTAGTCCCAGCTGCTGGGGGGTGGGTACAGCGAGCCCCGGATCTCTTGCTCATAACGACCGTCAAATTTACCTGACTTCTATCTTAAGAAAATTCTTTGAGGCTGTAATAGCAAATTAAATACGAAAATACCTCAACAAATTCAAACAGATGAGGGACTCAAAACGTCACTTATTGTGAAGGGGATCTTGTCTCACATATCTGTCCGTCTACACAAGCATATTTGAGGCATTCAAAGGGCAGGGACGCATATTTGAGGCATTCAAAGGGCAGGGACGCATATTTGAGGCATTCAAAGGGCAGGGACGCATATCTGAGGCATTCAAAGGGCAGGGACGCATATCTGAGGCATTCAAAGGGCAGGGACGCATATTTGAGGCATTCAAAGGGCAGGGACGCATATCTGAGGCATTCAAAGGGCAGGGACGCATATTTGAGGCATTCAAAGGGCAGGGACGCATATCTGAGGCATTCAAAGGGCAGGGACGCATATTTGAGGCATTCAAAGGGCAGGGACGCATATCTGAGGCATTCAAAGGGCAGGGACGCATATTTGAGGCATTCAAAGGGCAGGGACGCATATCTGAGGCATTCAAAGGGCAGGGACGCATATCTGAGGCATTCAAAGGGCAGGGACGCATATCTGAGGCATTCAAAGGGCAGGGACGCATATCTGAGGCATTCAAAGGGCAGGGACGCATATCTGAGGCATTCAACAACAATATAAATTAAGATTTAATCAATTTCAAACTTAGTAAGGCCTTTGACATTGCTCCTCACGAGTCTGCAAGCCTGGTTGAAGTAGAGAAAGCAGAGAGCTGGCGTTAACTGATCGGAGCGGTGAAATGTTCCAATTTGCGGGTCCCAGGCGTGTGTTTGGGGGGCTCTGGTGGTTTGTAATGTAGTCAGCGATGTAGTTCTTGGGGTGAACAGGCCAGCTAGGAGTGGCCACCTTAGCTGGCCTGTGCTGGTCACTCCCAGCTGGACAGGGTTTGGATCGCCCAGCTGGCCATAGTTGGCCTCTCCCATCTGAGTGGGACATTACTTCTACTTCCACTAATATAGGATATATAGTGTACCTCTGTGTTCATGCTCTCTGTGTTCATCAATTTTTGTCTTTTACTACTATATTTCATCAATGTTTGTCTGTTTTATTAGACAATATTTGTAAGAAAATGTTGTCCATGTTTTATCATATCAAATATTCATGAAATTTACCCTTATACTTCAGAAATGTCAAAAACTAAAGCCAAAACAGAGGTGTAGCTGTCAACACCTGAGGTCAAGCAGGAAGAGCTGTCAACACCTGTGTGGTCAAGCAGGAAGAGCTGTCAACACCTGTGTGGTCAAGCAGGAAGAGCTGTCAACACCTGTGTGGTCAAGCAGGAAGAGCTGTCAACACCTGTGTGGTCAAGCAGGAAGAGCTGTCAACACCTGTGTGGTCAAGCAGGAAGAACTCACCAGGACAAATGACCTGTTAACCTCTGTTAACCTCTGTTAACCTCTGAAATCTTCAAAACAATGGTCTAAAAGTAGAGAAATAATTATTAATTAGAGTTAATATGCTTTTATGTAAATAATATATAATCTTAATGAGAAATTAAATTGAAATTAATAATTCAATCTGTGAAGGAAGTTACATTTTCTCACTGTCTTATGCGAGAGTTTCTCGGCGTTTTTAATATTTGTGTCATGATAATCATATAATTAAATTATTATGTATTTTGGTGTTATATTTTGCATTTATTTAGTAAATACTTAAATTAATATAAGTTTATAGTTATCTTTTCCAAACTGAAAATATTTAATGAGCTTAATAATAATTTCCAACTATTAAACATGTTAATTATATTTAAGTTCTTGGGCTCTTGGTCTCCAACTTTAGGAAATATATTTATTGATTGTTATGTGTTGACTTTACTAATGAGTGACATGATAATAAACAAGTTTATGAATGAACAAATAAAGATTTTTGCTGTAATGTTCTTCCATATGTACACACTTCACCAACCAATATGTTTCATATAACATCATGTCAAATTGGGCACCTGATCTAATAACATAATTACTGGGAGGGGGTAAGACAGTCACCTGGTAGACAACAGCTGGAAGTAGATAAGACAGTCACCTGGTAGACAACAGCTGGAAGTAGATAAGACAGTCACTAGGGTAGACAACAGCTGGGAGTAGATAACCAACCAGACATTTTCTCGTTTTCTAAACTTTTAAAAACGACATTTTATTGCTTTTTTCACATTTTAAATTACAATTTATACACGTTTTTAAGAACTTGTAAAAACAGTTATAAACGTGAGGTTATAACATCTTATTAAAACGTTGTTTTAATGTTATGATATAACGTTTAGGAACAAAGGTTTTTAAACATTAATTCTAATTATTAATATTTGGAATTATTAAGGATAATTATCTTTATTTCATTTAGAAAGTTAAAAAGAAACAGAGAGAAAAGGAGGGATATGCAGAGATAGACAGAAAGAGAGAGAGAGAGAGAGAGAGAGAGAGAGAGAGAGAGAGAGAGAGAGAGAGAGAGAGAGAGAGAGAGAGAGAGAGAGAGAGAGAGAGAGAGAGGAGATAGGAAATAAACAAAGAGAGAGAGAGAGAGAGAGGAGATAGGAAATAAACAAAGAGAGAGAGAGAGAGAGAGAGAGAGAGAGAGAGAGAGAGAGAGAGAGAGAGAGAGAGAGAGAGAGAGAGAGAGAGAGAGAAGATTGGTATATGGAGATACAGAAATATTGGAATATTGGAATATGTTCCAATATATACAGGTCAATATTGGAAGGCGTGAATATGGGAAGACAAGGTTATGGGGAAATGGGAATATGGGGAGACAGGAATATGGCGATATGGGGAGACTGGTGTTACAAACTTTACCTCCTGTGGAGGTTAGTTTCTATTATACATTATTATTAACACAAAGGAGTTGATCAGAGAATATTTTTTTGAAATAAACCTGTAGCTGGCACCTGGGAGGCCGCGAGTGACTAGTATTACTCCGCCAGTAAAGTAGTTCCCTTCAGCTGGTGACCGTTCATGAATAATTTGTGTTTTAATAGCACACACACACACACACACACACACACACACACACACACACACACACACACACACACACACACACACACACACACACAAAATAGTAAATAGTTAATTGACAGTTGAGAGGCGGGCCGAAAGAGCAAAGCTCAACCCCCGCAAACACAACTAGGTGAACTCACACACACACACACACACCTGTGAGAGAGTGCAGGTGTTTCCCCCAGAGGGGGGGGTGGGGGGCGGGGGTTGAGGGAGAGCCAGTCATAACAACAGGTGTTCAGCCACAGCAACACGAGCCTCCAGAACACGTGCACAGCCGTGTGATCTATTGCAATCCACTAGAACACGTTTGCAACTGAAGGAGGAACACGTCCACACCTACGGTCACATGTGCACAGCAACAGAAACAAGTGCACAGGAGTAAAAACAATGCATAACAGTAGGAACAAGTGCACAACAGTAAGAACAAGTGTACAACAGTAAGAACAAGTGCACAGCTGTAAGAACCAGTGCACAACAGTAAGAACAAGTGCACAACAGTAAGAACCAGTGCACAACAGTAAGATCAAGTGCAGAACAGTAGGAACAAGTGCACAACAGTAAGAACAAGTGTACAACAGTAAGAACAAGTGCACAGCTGTAAGAACCAGTGCACAACAGTAAGAACAAGTGCACAACAGTAAGAACCAGTGCACAACAGTAAGATCAAGTGCAGAACAGTAAGAACAAGTGCACAGCTGTAAGAACAAGTGTACAACAGTAAGAACAAGTGCACAGCTGTAAGAACCAGTGCACAACAGTAAGAACAAGTGCACAACAGTAAGAACAAATGCACAACAGTAAGATCAAGTGCAGAACAGTAGGAACAAGTGCACAACAGTAAGAACAGTTAGGAGTAATAAAGCTAAGCAAGAGAAGAAGGTGGAGAAGAGGAGAAGAGAGAGAGAGAGAGAGAGCAGAGGAGAGCAACTTAGCGCCTCTCACACAAGAGAAGAGAAAGAGTTAATGATAAAGATAATAATATGGATGATATAAATGACGAACAGAGGAAACTTGAGAATCAATCTTCACCGATATTGTTGATGTTTGTAACGGGGTTCGTATACTTGTTGATGTTTGTAACGGGGTTCGTATACTTGTTGGTGTCTGTCTTGTAGTGCTTGTTTTTGCCTGCTTTTTTCCACTTATGTGCTTGTTTGTGTATGTGTTTGTCTTTAGTTTGAGTGATTCTTTTAAGGCGTGATTAGCAACGTGTCTGTGTTGGAGTGTTTCAACTCCAGAGTTGAGTATGTCTGGTTCATCTACCCTCCCCTCCCTCCCCCCCCTCTACCACCCTGACATACTCCAGAGTTGAGCATGTCTGGTTCATCTACCCTCCCCTCCCCCCCCCCCTCCACCACCCTGACATACTCCAGAGTTGAGTATGTCCGGTTCATCTACCCTCCCCTCCCCCCCCCCCCTCCACCACCCTGACATACTCCAGAGTTGAGTATGTCCGGTTCATCTACCCTCCCCTCCCCCCCCCCCTCCACCACCCTGACATACTCCAGAGTTGAGCATGTCTGGTTCATCTACCCTCCCCCCCCTCCTCCACCACCCTGACATATCTACTCTGAAAGTCGTGGATGAAGTTTTCTCCTCAGCGGTAAACATTGCCACATCTTCTTCTGGTGGACACATCACATCTTCTTAATGTAGAGGAAGGGCAGTAGTGGTGTTGAGAGTGATCCCGGTGGCATGTGTGTATGTGCTTGTACACGTGTGTGTGTGTGTGTGTGTGTGTGCGTGTACCTATCATAGAGCCGATCTTTTCTTTCTCATTGTCAACAGGAAGACTGTGAGGAGGGTTGTGAAGTTGGTGGTGTTACTTGTAGTGTTGGGGGTGTGGTTCACTCCTTTCTTCTCCCCCACAACCACCGTACCTGCTCTCCACCACCACCGCAACCTGCACCACTACCACCACCACCACCACCACCACTACCAGGTAAGGCTCGCTATCTCCAGTTTTTAGAGAGTGCGATATTAACATTAACTGAAGCACTGCATGGTAATCCTCCGCCCAGTTATCTACACTGTTATACATCCTCCCTGTCAGTTAAGGCACTATCTCTTAATCCCTGCATATTAGTAGTGACTACGTCTGATCCAGGCTCTTGGGGGCACTGGGGTCCAGGCTCATGGGGCACTGGGATCCAGGCTCATGGGGCACTGGGATATTTATATACAATTACCTACGGGACGCTGATTGGGAAGAGGTCTATGACAGGTCTTCCCAACATTTTTGGACTCACGCAATATCTTCTAATGCTCAAAAGTCCAAATAACTCGACTTTCTCCGACACTCTTCGCTCACACGACTTGATAATAGTTCACGACGGAGCGAATCGTCGTCAATGTTGTACTTCTTGTGTGAGGATGGTGTCTAATGTTGTCTCTTAGTGTGACTGTGTGTGGGTACCATCCATAAACACCAGGTGGCGTCGCTTGCAGGTGGCGTCACTTACAGGTGACATCTCTTTCAGGAGGCATCACTTGTAGGTGACATCACTTGCAGGTGGCGACACTTTAACTGTGGGTCCACCTTAACCACTCCTTGCGCTTGGCTAGCCCAGGTTAGGTTAAGGTTTGGTTCTGTTTGAGTGCTGTTAGGGCCGCTCAGTTACATTAGGTTTGAAGTCTTGTTAGGGCCTTGCTTTGTTAGGTCTCGAGTCGCTCTGCCACCGGTCTCCCGATGCGAGGTGGGTTGTATGTAAGTAGGGTTGGATAGTTCACTGATTCCTAGGTCAGGATCGCTCTTACTAAGTGGTCTCTTAGAGAATTTCATCTCCTCCACGCTATCATGGGTGGGGTTTCTGGGAATCTGCTCCATGCCGGGTGGTCTCCGTAGGTCAATTTCAGCCCATCCCAGAGTCCTGCCAACTTTTCTTTCGTGGGGCCGGATAGGCTCGGGAAGAACAGCTTGGTTAGTATCTTCCTATCTTGCTCAGGTTGTCTTCTTATGGGCTGGAGTAGCTGGTCTCTTCCTTGGTTCTGCAGTCGTCTGCCGGCCTTCTTCAGCAGGCTGCTGTTTATCCTCTTCAGTCTTAGTCCCAGAGAGTATGGTAGCGATTCCTTTAGTGCCTGCTGGTTAGGCAATCTCTGGCTGCGGCTTGTAGCAGCCAGAGATTTCTGGCACCTCCTTTGCCATCCCAGGTTTTTATTTTCGAAGAGTTTCATTATTATTCTCCTACTTCTGTCCTGGGCGTTCCTATATGTCCTCTGTCTAACTTTTCAACAACCCCCCTGTCCCGTGTCTGGACTGTTCCTCAAGCTTGTGGATTACCCTCTACATGTAAACTTATCTGAGATGGAGCCATGAGGGAAGATTTAAACCGACTGACAGAAGAAGTGAAGCAGGAATTGTCTCGCAAGAGAGTGAAGTTGTGTCGGATGGCATTCCTAACCTCTCCTAATAACGAACTCTACCGTCATCTAATTACTATCGATGACCAAATCACACATCAGAAAATAAAGGGGAACTATCAGGAGAAAGCGCTAGGCCATTACGACTGCATAGCACTTGGAAGGGGTTAGGATAAGGCTTTGGAAAGGAATGATATCCAACCACTCGGATGGTCGGGGATTGAACGCTGACCTGCAGAAAGCGGGACCGTCGCTCTACCGTCCAGCCCAAGTAGTAAGTATCAGAAAATAAATAAGACACCGCTTCAGTCCGTCGTGGACCATTGTCAAGTCGTGTGATAATAACACACAGTATGATCCTGGTCCACGACGGACTGAAAGGTCGTCGTTTATTGATCCTCTGATGTGTGGTTTGGTCAACATATCATCAGCCACGTTACTGTCACTCATCGTCTGCATAATAACCAATCCTAACTGCACTTAACAACCAATCTTATCCTTACCTATCTTATCCAATCCGAACCTAACCCAATCTAATAGGCTCAACAAAATTATTTTTAGCAGTAAATATATCGTGTGGTGCTCTGATCACTTCAAGGAGCTCCAATTCTTTTCTGGTTTAACGAACACACAATAAAGATATTTAGTGTCTTTGGTCACCTGAATGTCTCTCTTTTCCTAGCGTGCCTCGGAGGGCGCCGCCTCCACCACCCAGTTGCCCGCCTCGCCACCCACCCCGCTGAGTCCCCTGGTTGTGGTGAGCGGGCTGCCAGGGGCGGGTACAGGGTTGCTGAGGGCGGTGTTGGACGCCCACCCTCAAGTGAAGTGCTGGGAGGGATCTGGCGTGCTCCACACCCTGGCCAGGATGTGGCGCTCTTTATAACAGCCTCCGCCAGAGAGAGGCACAGGCTTCAGCTCGCCGGTATATCTCATACGGTGAGGCCACAGTGGTTGGTGAAGGAGTTGTGGTGTGCTAGTCTGTGGTGCTGGTGAGTGTGTGTTGTGGTGGGTGTTGCAGTGGGGTGGTGGAATAGTGTGATTTGTTGTGATAGTGTGGCTCCAGTGTGCTGTGATATAATGGGGTTGGTACTCAGGCGCGACTGGGCCAGCCAATGCAGATGGGCGACATTTAGCTGCAGCTCTGCAAGAAATACCTGAGATTACACTTCTCAGTATAGGGAAACACACACACATTCAAGAAGGGTGTCTTGATCTTACGTTAATCTTACCTGCATTCACGCATCAGGTGAAGTCGGAGGTAGTCCCGGTGATCACTTTGCTACTATCACAACGCTAAACATAGAACGATCTCCTATACCACCTGCACAACCAAGATTGAATATATATTAAGAGGAACTTAAAAATTGGTGTGCTACATACACGTCACTGGAAGATTTGAACATAATTGAGACTAATCAATAATAATAATAATAATAATATTTTATTTAGGTAAGGTGCATACATACAATAAATTTTTACAAAGATTGGTTGACTTATAGGTAGAGCTAGTACATACAATGCCTAAAGCCACTATTACGCAAAGCGTTTCGGGCATACAATACAATACAATACAATACAATACAATTTTATTTAGGTAAGGTACAATGAGAAGCTATTACAGCTGCTGCAAACAAAGCTATTCCGGTCATCATCCCAGTGTGGGAAATTTTTACCTACCTACCTATATTATCATCTAAGAAATGTATAATTTCTGTATCATATCTATATCATATCTAAATCGTATCAAAATCATAACAAAATCATATTAGAATCATTATAGATTCATTATACAGCTTGATCCTAAATGACAATGTCACTATAATCATTTACGCCATAGGGGCCCTATAGATGCCTATGTGACTTTGTGCATGATCTCTCAAGGATCCAGAAGCTTCTAGAAGGATTTCTTAATTAAAAAACTATTGGAACATTAATCGCTTCCGGTAGGGATTATAAATTGAATCCTTAATAAGAATCAGTGGTACTATCAAGTACTACTTATAATCTTTAAATCCTATATCTAATTATATTATAATCACATCTTATCTCAATCATAAGTCTAGACAGTAAAAATAATCAATCAATATTCATTGAAAGCTACCTCTCAAGGGAGAGGGAGGAGCATCTCGGGAACAAGAAGTTTCCAACGATACCCCGGGCACTTCCTGTTTGTTTACAACACAGTGAACAGTGACGGATCCTTAGCGAACATTATTTGGCTTAGGACACCTTATCTAATATCTTTATCACCAGTGAATACTCTTTAGAACTGTGGGAGTATCTGGACAATATATTTACAAGGAAAATCCCTAGAACATTTATATCTATAAGTGTAGAGTGGAACACACAGTGACTTGTCTCTACCTTCACCATCAACCCTCATCTTTATGCAACGCAATTAAATAAAAATCACGTAGCAATGCTACTAGTACATCATACAGCAATGCTGTTATATAAAATATCGTGCCTAAACTTGCGACAAGAGAGTTATCCAGTCTGGCACACTGTCAGACAGGCACTCGGCAAGCAGAGAAGTATATTGAGGTTATTTTGGTATATAGTTGGCCAATTGTATGCTTGTGTGACTTTAATATTCTATAAGTCTGTCTATCGGTTATAAAGCGAGGCAACGCCTCATATCTCAGTAAGTTTATTAATATAGTAGCGCAGCAGTAGAATCTTATCCAAGCACTAGACCTCATGAGTGTCCATTATGAGAAAAGATTCAGTCGCAATAAGTAAACAAGACCTCATAAGTGTCCATGGTGTTGGAAGAGATTTAGTCAGGCTGACTGAACATCATCATATAAATTGAATATAAATACATTGCATATATACTTGAATATATAAATTAAGTTAACAATTACTTGCTTAGTTATTTTTTAAGTTATCATATAAGTTCATTTAATTGAATATAATCTTTAGTACTTAGTTAACAGTACTTAGACTACATTTAAAGTCATTTATCATACTTTTACAATTTAAATTGTTGTTCATAGTGTAAGAATATATTGGCTGTTAATAGTTATGGTGCTAGGCTAGACTATGTACATGTTTAAATCTCTGATTTAAACAGAGCCAGGGTTCAGTCATATAACTGAATTTATTAAATCTTATCCTTGTATAAAATATAAGCTGATGTGAGATACCTGTTGGCAGGTGGACTGTGGATCTTCAATCAACCTATCAACTAATTCATTCACCCCACCTGCCCCTTACAGCCCACAATCCGTCATTAGGAAAAGAGGAGCTAGGATTTACAACCCTAGCTAGAGAATTTAGTTGAATTAATTTGCAGACAGTAATTTTTAATTTAGTTCAGTACAAGTCCCTGGTAGTCTCCTCTCATATCAATCCCAGCAGGTTTTTCCCACACCCAGGAAACACAAAACGAGAACGAAAAATATGCCCGAAACGCTTTGCGTAATAGTGGCTTTAGGCATTGTATGTACTAGCGATACCTATAAGTCAAACAATCCTTGTAAATATTGTATGTATGTATGTACCTTACCTAAATAAAATTGTATTGTATTGTATTGAGAACTATTGATTCTACAGTAACTTAAATAACAAACCCACAGAGTCAACATCTTCAGAAAACATCTAAAGAGAAACCCCAACATGAGAAGGAAGAACTCTGCTTAGAGCAGTGATATCTGAAGCAAGACATGTATCTAGAATCTTGAGTGGTGAAAGATGGTGTGAGTGGTGCCACATTATAAACGAACATAGTAACCTTGGTAAGATATTGCTACCTTGTGCTGGTTCCAATGATCAACGTCCCGGCGGCCCGGTCTCTAACCAGGCTTCCTGGTTGGTCGTCTGGTCAACCAGACTGTTGTACGCGGCTGCTCGCAGCCTGACGTATGAATCACAGCCTGATGTATCAGGAATCCTTTGGAGGTGTTTATCGAGTTTTCTCTTGCACACAGTGAGAGGTCGGCCAATTGTGCCCCTTAAATGTGTTGAAAAGTATCGGGCCTTTGCTGTTGATAGAGTTCGTTCTCTCTCAGCGTACCAATTGCACCTCTGCATTGCAATGGTCCTATTCTGCACATCCTGCCTTTGGCGGTACTGGTTTCTTGTGATGTTTTTTCCGTGTTCATTCGGAACCAGTTTCTCTAATATTCTTTAACCTATAATTTTTCTTGCAGTTGTGACACCTAGTTTATTATGTTTTTTTGAAAGAAAGGTCTTCCGACATGATAACTCCTAGATCTACAGTATTACATTGCTTTTTCGTTCTATAGTGTGATTCGATTGCGTTTTATATGTGGTTTCAGTTTTTTCCATAGCGCAGGAGTCTTGTCTTCATTAAACATCATATTATTATCGGTGGCCCATTGAAAGACCTGATTAAGATCAGATTGGAGATTTGCCGTGTCCTCTATATTCTCTACTCGCATGAAAATCCTAACGTCATCTGCAAATGATGATACAGTGCTGTAGTTTGTATCCTTGTCTATGTCTGATATTAGGAAGAGAAAAAGTACCGGATCAAGTACGGTACCTTGAGGGACTGTGCTTTTCGCAGTAGATGATCCGGACTTTACTGTGTTGACTATTACACTGCGTTCTGTTCCTTAGGAAGTTAAAGATCCATCTCCCTACTTTGCCAGTAATTGTTTTTAGGACATTTTGTGCGCAATAACACCGTGATCACATTTGCCGAAAGATTTTGCAAAGTCTGTGTATATTACATCAGCGTTTTGTTGGTCTTCCATGGCACCTGAGGCCATGTCATAGTGATCTAGCAATTGTGAGAGGCAAGAGTGAACCCATGTTGTCCAGGGTTATGTAGATGTGATGCCATGTGATTTGTAATCTCACTTCTAAGCACTCTTCTCATAGATTTTTATGATGTGTGAAATTGGAGCTATTGGTCAATAATTTTTTGCATCTGCTTTACTACCTCTTTTGTAAAGTGGCACAATCTCCGCTGTTTTAAGTGTGTCAGAGTTAAATGTTAAATGTGTATTGCACTTCTTGATGAATATAGAACTTCATGAGTTTAACACTAACGTCAGCCTGGGTGCTCTCGCTAAAAATAGCTAATTACCAGAGGAAGCAGTGAACTACTATAGCCGTGGAGCAGATAATGTATTGTATGGAGTTAAAAGAGAAAGCATCAGTATTGGAGAAAGTGGAACAAAGGAGCCAGCCAAAGAGGGTTGTAATGTGAAAAAAACTAAGTGCCTTGCCTAAGAGTAAACAATATAATGATCTTTCATATTAAAAAATAAAATGTAGTACAAGTTCAGTTGTCTAATGCATGATGAGAGATCTCTCGACTGATTTACTGGTTCCTCCTGCAGGTGCTGAAGGAGGCGACTCAGCTCTTCCTGCTTGAGGTGCTGGCTAACAATGTCTCCTCGGTGTCCATCGCGTGCATGAGGGACGCTCTGGCCCTGACAGGGGGACGCTACCTCCTTACTGCCTTCCCCAACACCAAGTTCATCTTCCTGGTGAGAGATCCTCGGGCCGCCGCCACCTCACTCTGGCGCCGCCAGGTGAGTGAAGTACACACTAGACGCTTCTCCTGAGTGTGGACACCAGCACCCCTTAGTTTACCACACACACACACACACACACACACACACACACACACACACACACACACACACACACACACACACACACATACACACACACACACACACAGAGCCTGCGTGTGGTAGTTGTGGGCTCCACACACACAACCTGCGCGTTTTTTTTTTTCCGGGATATTCTTGCGCGGGCCCGTGTTGTAGCACGCAGGTATTTCCCTGGGTGGAACTCGTACTGTGCTCGCGCTGGAGCACAGTACGAGTTCTACACCACGACATGTTAAAAGCAATACAACCAGGGATTAAACTGAATCCCTGAGTCCCAGGTAACATAATTCTCTACCTTACCCCTCTATTGTCAACCCATGTATGTTTTTTTTTTTTTTTTTTTTTTTTTTTTTTTTTTTTTTTTTTTTCAAATCAACGCTGTTTTAATGTAATTTTCTGTAATAATTTGTAATTGTATTTGTGCTGTTTTTTCAACAATGTTCCCCCCTCTTTTACCCCTATTTTTATTTGTACTCAACGCATTTTTTTCTTTTTACCCATTAGTTTTAAGCTTTAGTCAGTAGTGTTTTTTCCTGCCCGAAACGCTTTGCGTAATAGTGGCTTTAGGCATTGTATGTACTAGCTCTATCTATAAAGCCAACAAACTTTGTAAAATCTCTTTATGTATGTACCTTTGCCTAAATAAAATGTATTATTATTATTATTATTATTATTATATTATAATTATTTTTACCATGTCGTAGTGTAGTGGTCTAAGGCGTGTGCTTGGAATTATCCAGACCATAGGTTCAAATCCTCCTCGTGGGCCCTACTGCTTTTCTCATTGATACATCACGTTAATATGATATCTTTGTGCACTATATAGCCACGATGGCTACCAGCTTTCTTGTGATAACTACTTACCTGTTCTTGTGTGTGTCAGGTACCATTGTTGGGGCGCGGCTTGAGGAGTGTGGAGGAAGGTCTGAGGATGCTGGAGGACCTGCTGGGGGTGCTGCGGACCGAGTGCCTGCTGATGGGTCCGCGCCGCTGCCTCCCCGTCCACTACGAGGCCCTCGTCCTCAACCCCAGGTCAGAACTCACACAGTTAAACTATAACACAACACGTATAACAACGGTAATAGGCGGGTTATTAACAGCTAACTCTCACTTCCTCGAAGTTACTGTTATAGCGCGCTGACTAGTCGAGTCTGCTAGCTAACAGTGCTTATCTAATAGTAACTTCGAGGAATTTTTCTTTTTACAGTACTTTTAACTCTAGGTCTGAGGATACTCCTTTTGTCGCAGCCAGGTCACCCAGGCACCGCCTCAGGTTAACTCTTTTATTTTCAACTCCAGGTCAGAGATCAGCCTCTGCCATGTAAAGAGTTCAGACCATTGTAAGAGTTAGCCTCGGGTCAGCTCCAGCAGTACATCTTGTCTTAGCTATATCATAGCCCCTGTTGTTGTTCTAAGGGGGCATTACTCAACAATATCTTAGACTTTAAACTGTATTAAGACTTTCATGCCTCTTCAGAACGATTAAACCTTAAAGAGATAATATTGGTGACATGTATGAGTTCACATGTTAAACTTATTAATGCCTTTGCCATAGAGAAAATAACAGATGGGGTGTTACAGGAAAACGATGGGGAAAGTGATGAGATTTATTGGCGGGAACTTGAACAAGGACATGATCCACCACCACCACGCGATCGGCAGCTTCACGCCCAGGTGAGCTGTCTTTGTTCCCAAGGTGATAGCTTTTGTCAAGGGAGTCTATTGTTCGGTGGGTCTGTTGTTTGTTAATATAACCTCTAGCTGTAAACGATAATATCCGTGGGAAGGCTTGATGTTTGGGCTAGCCTCACCCAACTATCCTAGAGGACACAAGGATAGTGTGTCTTCTTCACAAGGATAGTGTGTCCCTTCCCCCCCGTCCCCCCCGGACGGGGGGGAAGGGAAGTGACATAGACCTGGCCGGGGACGGTCGGCTTCAGTGCCTACCTTAAAGAAAGTTTGATGTTTTATCGACTTGCGGCGTTCATAAAGGAGAGATAGAGAACTTGTACAAGAAATGAGTCGAGAACTTGTCCTACTCAGTACCTGGATGGAGAGCTTGTACTGCTCAGTACCTGGGTGGAGAGCTGGTACTGCTCAGTACCTGGGTGGAGAGCTGGTACTGCTCAGTGCGTAACGTGAGAGCTTGCGTTGCACAGTACCTTGACGTTAACTGTCGAAGTTCCCGTGTCGCCAAAACTCTTCGTCAACACGTTCACTGTATTAGTTGGTCGCTGAAACGCTTCGTGGGAACTGAAAAGTGGTAGTTTGCGGTCATATCCCAGCTCCTAGCACGTCCTCGTGTCCCAGCTCCTTGCACGTCCTCGTGTCCCAACTCCCGGCACGTCTTCGTATCCTAGATTCTGGCACGTCCTCGTATCCCAACTCCTGGCACGCCGCCGGCTTCCTGTCCTCGTCGAGGCCACTGGTATTAGTGGCCCCTCAGGTATGTTTACGTAGTCATTCTGATTTTGCTCTTTCTGTTGACAATTTCCGTACCATATTAAACTTGTTAGGACTGTGTGTGTTCTCTCGTGTGTGTGTGTCCGCCAGTGTTCCCATATTCGTCTTATCTGCTCTTCACGCACTTTCTTCACCAATAATTGTAAAGCAACTTGTAAGTTTTATTCAGTTGCAAGTTAAGACTGTTCAGATGCTGAAATTTTAATTCTACATGGTGACGTTAGTCGGAATACAAATTTTCTAACGCTCTCTATCAGTTGACAAAGAAATCCCAGTACACCTGGCCCTGACCCAGTACACCTGGCCCTGACCCAGTACACCCGGCCTTGACCCAGTAGACCCAACACTAAATCATTACACCCACCCATGAACCCACTACAGTACCCAGACCTAATACAGTACATCCAGCCCCTGACTGATGTCCCCCGTGTCTCTCCCTGACAGCACCGACACCGTGACGGGGCTGAAGACGGACTCCCTGACGGCGTGGGTCGCCCACTTCCCGGGCTACCTGCGGCTCTCTCCTCGCTACTACTACGGCCAGGCCAAGTTCCTGGGCTACGACCTGCGTTCATTCCCGCCGAACTACTTACGCCTGGGGCCCTACGACTGGAGCAGCCCCAGGCCCTGGCGACCGTCAAGGGACTCCCAGGAGTTCCTCAGGATGGTGGGCAAGATGGCAGCAGAGGCTTCAGGCGAACCTGTCCACGATGATGCTCAGGTCGGTCGCCATTTAAGGGCCTTCCTCTACGTGTAAGGGCGCGTCTTCTCACACTTAGGGCCATTTATGAACGTATGAGTGTAGCGTTTGATATTTGAGGGCCTTTATGTATATGAGGGTGTCATGTGGCACTTGAGCGCCTTCATGTACGTGTGAGGGGTGCCAACTGGCACTTGAGCGCCTTCATGTACGTGTGAGGGGTGTCAGCTGGCACTTGAGCGCCTTCATGTACGTGTGAGGGGTGTCAGCTGGCACTTGAGCGCCTTCATGTACGTGTGCGGGTGTCAGCTGGCCCTTGAGCGCCTTCATGTACGTGTGCGGGTGTCAGCTGGCCCTTGAGCGCCTTCATGTACGTGTGCGGGTGTCAGCTGGCCCTTGAGCGCCTTCATGTACGTGTGCGGGTGTCAGCTGGCCCTTGAGCGCCTTCATGTACGTGTGCGGGTGTCAGCTGGCCCTTGAGCGCCTTCATGTACGTGTGAGAGGTACCACTTTTTTTTTAATATATATGGAGTAGGTTTATTGTATTAATAAAACATAGGAGCAAATATATTTTATTAATTCTTTCATAAACTTGTTTGTTTTCATCATTCCTCCGTAGAGTTAAAATGAAACTATCTGTAAATATATTTGATAAATCTGGAGACCAAGAGCCCACTTATTAATTATTGTGTTAATTTAATAAAAACTTTAATTTTCACTTCGAAAAATAAAACTGCAGACTTATATTAATAAGTATTACCTTAATAAAGGCCAGATATATCCGCAAAAAACTTTAGATTGTAACTCCCGGCTTATCTTAACATTAACTTATTATAAAGAAGAACAAATCTATCTTAAGCTCCTTGATGGAGTCCTGTTGTTTGGAACATATAATCATATAGCATTATAACATCAAGGAACATGATATCGTCACACACAACGAGACGATCACCAGGGATAGGAAAAGGAACTCACTCTCCTGTGAACTGCCTCGAACCTTGGAAAGTCAGAGTGTTCGATCACTCTGACATAACAAGTACTCTACCTCAACACCACGCAGATCGTACAAAAGAGGTTGAAGTGTGTGGGTGGAGACGGGGAGGGTGTGTGTGTGTGGGTGGAGACGGGGAGGGTGTGTGTGGGTGGAGAGAGGGAGGGTGTGTGTGGGTGGAGACGGGGAGGGTGTGTGTGGGTGGAGACGGGGAGGGTGTGTGTGTGGGTGGAGAGAGAGGGAGGGTGTGTGTGTGGGTGGAGACGGGGAGGGTGTGTGTGGGTGGAGACGGGGAGGGTGTGTGTGTGGGTGGAGAGAGAGGGAGGGTGTGTGTGTGGGTGGAGACGGGTAGAGGGTGTGTGTGGGTGGAGACGGGGAGGGTGTGTGTGGGTGGAGACGGGGAGGGTGTGTGTGGGTGGAGACGGGGAGGGTGTGTGTGGGTGGAGACTGGGAGGGTGTGAAGATGTTTACTGTGATGACGATAGTGTGTTGTGACAATGGTTATAGTGAGGGAGGGAGACTGGGAAGTGTTATGTGGGAAACCTGAGCACCAGGTCGATACAGACACTCATGCAGGTTGATGCAGACCACCTGGTACCCATCAGGGACCCATCAGGGACCCATCAGGGACCTAATACTGTGAGCGTGACCTACCTGCTCCTCCTCACTGTCGTGGGCGGCAGCAGTCATCAGCAGGACGCTCAGCAGTAGCACAGACCAGGACATCATGCTGATGGTGTGGCTGGCAGTGGTGTGGCTGGCAGTGGTGTGGCTGGCAGTGGTGTGGCTGGCAGTGGTGGGTCTGGCAGTGGTGTGGCTGGCAGTGGTGTGGCTGGCAGTGGTGTGGCTGGCAGTGTGGCTGGCAGTGGTGTGGCTGGCAGTGGTGTGGCTGGCAGTGGTGTGGCTGGCAGTGCTGTGGCTGGCAGTGGTGTGGCTGGCAGTGTGGCTGGCAGTGGTGTGGCTGGCAGTGGTGTGGCTGGCAGTGGTGTGGCTGACAGTGGTGTGGCTGGCAGTGGTGTGGCTGGCAGTGGTGTGGCTGGCAGTGGTGTGGCTGACAGTGGTGTGGGTGGCAGTAGTGTGGCTGGCAGTGGTGTGGCTGGCAGTGGTGTGGCTGGCAGTGGTGTGGCTGGCAGTGGTGTGGCTGGCAGTAGTGTGGCTGGCAGTAGTGTGGCTGGCAGTGGTGTGGCTGTCAGTGGTGTGGCTGGCAGTGGTGTGGCTGGCAGTGGTGTGACTGGCAGTGGTGTGGCTGGCAGTGGTGTGGCTGACAGTGGTGTGGCTGGCAGTGGTGTGGCTGACAGTGGTGTGGCTGGCAGTGGTGTGGCTGGCAGTGGTGTGGCTGGCAGTAGTGTGGCTGGCAGTGGTGTGGCTGGCAGTGGTGTGGCTGGCAGTGGTGTGGCTGGCAGTAGTGTGGCTGGCAGTGGTGTGGCTGACAGTGGTGTGGCTGGCAGTGGTGTGGCTGGCAGTGGTGTGGCTGGCAGTGGTGTGGCTGGCAGTAGTGTGGCTGGCAGTAGTGTGGCTGGCAGTGGTGTGGCTGGCAGTGGTGTGGCTGGTAGTGGCACGTGTGGCTCTGATGATGGAGTGCCTTTAGTGAAAGACGTCTGGGAAATACAGCATACTCTCACACGCCCTTATCGCTGCCTGCTTATCTCACCTGGTGCTGTATTCCCACCAGAATTACTGGAAGTATAAAATTACTCTCCCCCAAAAAATCAGTGTTAGAATGTCAAGAGAATTGTATCAGAATATCAGAACACTAACACTGTGATAGTTACACCAGGAGAGTAACACAGGGGGTAGTCAAATTGTAATAGTAACATTGAGATAGTAACATAGGGAGAGTAACACTGTAATTTACCTGAATTTACCTGAGGGCCACTAGTATTAGTGGCCTCGACGAGGACAGGAAGCCGGCGGCGTGTCGAAGGTCCCCCCATTTGCCTTGATGATCTTTTCTAGTTGTACTTTAAAAGTTAACACAGATTTTGCATTTACGGCTTCGGCGGGTAGTCAGTTCCATGGGTCAATAACCCTGTGGGTGAAAAAAGTATCTCCTGTTCTCACTCCTAAACACAAACAAAGAGCAACGGTTCCAAGCTCACCAAGCCACAATGTTGGACTGAGAACAGGAGATGCTTTTTCACCCACAGGGTTTAGGCTCATGGAACTTCCTACCCGTCGAAGCCGTATAAATGCCAAAAGTGTGTTAAGTTTTAAAGTCTACCTGGAAAATATCATCAAGGCAAATGGGGGGGACCTTTGTCAATGGGGGGGGGGACCTTTGTCAATAAGGGGGGGACCTTTGAGGCCACTATAGTTAGTGGCCATCAGGTAAATCAGGTGAGGCAGGATGAATTTTTAACAAACCCATGTGTCGATTTAACAAGTTTGTTCACTGAAAGATGGTGAATCATTCCCTTCCTGAAGATTCTCTCCATGAGCTTGCAGATGTGTGATGTCAAGCTGATCGGACTGTAGTTCTCTGCTGAGCTCTTTCTTCCTTTTTGAAAATAGGGGTGACATTTGCATATTTCCAATCTAAGGGGACTATCCCTTGGTCCAGAGATTTTATGAAAATAAATTACAGGGTAGGCATAGTTCTCCTACCAGTTCTTCTATGACTTTGGAGTCCATCCACTCCAGGGGCTGCCGAGTCTTTTAGTTTGTCAATGTTCTTCCTGTTAATTTCGCATCTTATTGTTGTATTCCTAAATTCCTAAATTAATTTTCTTCACCTCCTCCAAACATTTGTGTGGATGGTGACATGTCTTCTTACCTTTCTAGTGTGAACACATGTAAAATATTAATTTAAAGTGTTTGCTGCCCTTTTATTCATTATAATTTGGTTAGCCTCATCTTTTAAGGGTGCTACTGGGTTCTTTGTTTTGGTTTTACTTTTTAAATAGGCAATGAACGATTTTGGATATTTCTTAATGTTTTAGGCAAGTTTTCGTTCAGAGTTTCTTCTAGCTGATCTGATTTCCTGGGTGGCTGAGTTTAGTGTTCTTTTTTATATATCTCATAATCAATGATGTCCATCGTGGATATATAGGTTCTGCAAAGGTTCAGCTTGGTTATCAATGCTCGTTTCACTACCTGTGTCCTCCATCTAGTTACCTTTCTTTTCATTCTCCTTTTGGTCACATCTTTTTGAACGAGTTCCGTGATGACCACCTTAAAGTTTTGCCAAGATGCTTCCATGCCATGTTCACCTATTTGATCCCTCCATTTGCAGTTCCTCTCTCATTCCTTGATAGTCACCTCGATGTTAATCTAGAAATTCATCATGATGAGCCTTTGTGGGTTTCTATATTTGTAGTCCATCTTAAAATATGATGATGATCACATGAGGGGTTAGCTTTTCCCCAACATTAATTTGATCAATGATGCCCTCTTCTGATGTTAGCACAAGAGCCTGGCTGTGTCCTGTCTCTCTTGCTGTGTCACTGTGAACACGGCCTGGCTGTGTCCTGTGTCTCTTGCTGTGTCGCTGTAAACACGAACTTGCTGAGATCAATGTTTACACTTCTCTATGGGGAAGGGAGAACTCAACTAAAATATAGCCCGTGCTACTTGGAATTTTTTGTTCCAGGTAGCGAATCTTTAACAACAACACCTAAAATATTTTCTTGCTTATTTGGTAGCGTTTGGAAATTGCAAGGTTGAGATAGTAACTCCAGGATAGTAAGACAGGCATCCAGACAGTAGCATGGAGATAGTGACGGGTTTATACTTTAATCTCAATTAGTATTAAGTTTTAGTCTTAGTGTTTTTCCTGTCCGAAACGCTTTGCGTAATAGTGGCTTTAGGCATTGTGTGTACTAGCTCTATAAATCACTCAACGTTTTGTATCTCACCTTGTATGTATGTACTTTACCTGAATAAATATTTGATTTTGATTTTGATTTGATTTGGTTACAGCAGCAGCTAAGACCCGTCACTCACCTGGAGCCCTCTCATGCCGTCACATTACCCATTCAAGTTCAAGTACGTTTATTGAGACAATAAAATACATCTCACAGGGATAGAGTAGCTTAGGTTATTTCTACCCTCCTTGATACCCATGTTGGCAATGAAACAAATATATTAGGGTATGAAAGGATAAGGTATGCTAGGGTATGATAATGTATGGTAGGAAAAAAGACAACTAATGATCGGATAAACTAATTTTGGAAGTGCACGTCGCGAGGGACTTATGGTGTGAGGATAGGAGCACGGTGTGGGGGGGTAGGAGCATGGTGTGGGGGGGTAGGAGCATGGTGAGGGGGTAGGAGCATGGTGTGGGGGGGGGTAGAAGCTGAAGCCAATAAGCTGGGAATTTGTTTAATATTTACTATTAATTTTCACAAATTCAATTTTTCTCGTTTTCCGCTTCCTGAACATAAATAAATTCATTAAGAAACAAAAAATTTGAATATTTACTCAATAATCTGAAGCCTTATCATTTATTATTTCCAAATAACAGTAGAACAGAAATTGTCTTAATTTCGGATGAGTGAAGTATGACACATGATGTAAATTATGTATTTCTTAGTTTCTTTTAAAACTGGCTGAGAGAAGTAATTATTAAAAGAAGGTACCAAGCAAGGAAGACTTTGTAACGGGTTGAGAAAAGTACACCTTTTATTCATACTTGGAAGGTAATTCACATTCAGGACGTCTTGCGCAATGCATACATGTTCAACAGTCACTAGAACTCAATGTGTTTTGGGTAAAACCTAAAATAATTATGTTAAATTATTTATAGGTTTAATATTAACAGTATAAGCACATAAAAGTAAATGAAGTTATCATATACAACCCGTTCTCGCAAATTTAATAAGTCAATATTGACTTATTAAATATGTGCATAGGTGACATACTTAACATAATAGATACCCTTAAAAAGATTCATAGAAAACACCGACCTTACCTAACCTTGTTAGTATCTTAAGATAAGCATCTTATTGCTTCGTAATTACAATTATTACCTAACCTATAATAGGTATAGGTTAAGTAATAATTGTAATTACGAAGCAATAAGATGCTTATCTTAAGATACTAACAAGGTTAGGTAAGGTCGGTGTTTTCTATGAATCTTTTTAGGGGTATCTATTATGTTAAGTATGTCACCTATGCACGTAGTTAATAAGTCAATATTGACTTTACGAATTTGCGAGAACGGGTTGTCATATATGAATGGTTCAGGAAACTTAGCAAATTATAAGATATATTCAAGTTATACTTATTATACTTATGCATGGCAAAGACTACTATATTAGAGAATCTATTTTTTAGCAATATAGATATAATATTTAACATTTACAATAACAGCAAAAACACAAAATTGGCTTATTTTGGATGAGGAAACGAAGTAAAATTTGTTACATATTAGATATTTCTTAAGTTTCACTTTTTAAACTGATCGAGAGAAGTACAACATTTACTCTTATTTGGGAGGTCAATCCACAGTTTGGAACCCATGATTTGCATTGGATTTCTGCTTTCAGTCTCACTCTAGGAATATCTAGATATTTCTTGTATTTATTGGGGACCTGACGGCAGAGTGGACAGCACTCGAGGTTCGTAGTGCTGAGGGTCCGGGTTCGATCCCTGGAGGAAACAAATGGGTAGTTTCTTTCACCCTGATGCACCTGTTCACCCGGTAGTAAATAGGTACCTGGGAGTTAAACAGCTGCTACAGGCTGCTTCCTGGGGATGTGTGCTTGTGAAACTCAGGATTAGGGACTTGCCCGAAATGCTATGCATGCTAGTTGCTGTACAAGAATGTAAGAACTCTTGTATATATAAATAAATAAAGTATGGTGCAACTTGGATTCTATTACAGCCCTACAGGAAGCATTGAAAGTTTGGATTAGCAATGCAGGTCAGAAATTATATAAATGAAGAGTACAAATTAGTGTGTTCAGTGACTTTATATTTAACATGTTCGAGGATTTCAGTATGGGAATCAAGTGTAGTATGGGATTAGTTTGTTATTGTCCTAATTGCTGATTCATGATGAAAAGAGGGTCAATAATCGGCATAATAATGAGCAGGAGATAATTTCCTTCACGAATACGACCCCATACCCACCATGGAGCCACAATTAGAGGGACAGGACACCTGACAAGACGGGGCCCTCCTAGGGATGCATTGTTAGTATACGCCCCGCAATCGCCACCTTAAGAACCATCAGTCCGTCGAGATCGGGTTCAGCAACGAAGGCAAGGATTGACAATAAAAGTGTCCACTCGCTCACAACATCAGGTACCACAGTTCTACGGGTGAGAGAGTGTGCCTCCCCAAACACCCGGACGTCAGAACAGAAGATGTCCGAAAGAATAATCAAGGGTGGCAAAAGTTGGCGGGAAATGACAATTAGAAAGGATAAGAGGGGGAAGAAAAAAGGAAACATAAGTTAGAGGAAAAGACTTCCAGCACAATTTGTAAAGACAGCAGGAGCATAAGGCTTCAAAAGGACAGAGGACTGTCCCATGAATCATCACACCCTGGCAGCCGTCCACCAAGCCCCCTCACAACAACAACAGGCCGGAAAGGGAGGGGGCAAACATATAGTAGATGAGATATGGATAGATGAGTGAATAATAAAGTGGTACTAAGTCAGTGAGGTGTGTAGTACTGGATCAGAGAGAATGCATAAGGTTTTAGAAATATTTTTGTTACATTTATAATATGGTAAATTAAGTTCAGTTTATCGTCAATATGAATACCAAGGAATTTCCCATCTAATACTCTATGTTTGGGTATTATTATTTCTTCTCTACAGATAACCTCAATATTGACCAGTTCTATACAGATAACCTCACAATTGATCAGTTCCCTACAGATAATCTCACAATTGATCAGTCTTCTGCTTTATATTTATCATTATATTGCCATCCATGTTTGACTTCATCAAATGAGACTGGCTGCTATGCATATATGTTCCATAAATTATCTTCGGAAAAAATAGAAAACGGTAATTTCATCCCCAGAAATATTACGAGAGGCTAAAATGACAATGAAGTCTTACCAAACATTCTTACTTAAATTTTTATTTACAATCATACATGTGATCAAAAATGTTCAGCAATGGTTTGTAAATAATCAACAAATCAAAATTGCTGAAGAGGAAACAGACTGGGTAAAAAACTTAAGCCATACTTAAGATTCCCCATTTTATTTCACATTGATTCCAAGGAAAAGATTCTATCTCGGAGCTAAAAAAAAATATGGCAACTTTGACTTCTATTCTCGTAAGATGCAAAATTACAGCAGCCTTGAATTCAGATCACATGACTGCACAATCATGACAGCTATGTATTCACACCTCATAATTGCAAAATGGTGGCGGCTCTGTATTCAAACCACATGATTGCACTATACAGTAATGTCAGCTATGTATTTAGATTTCATGACTACAAAATAAACATAAGGTAGTAAAATCTAGGTATGTTTACAGGTAATTTTTTTGAGAGCTAAACATCTGGTAAGTTATAAACATATCACCAATATTCCTGTACAACCGTTGCTGTGAGTTAAAACATGGAAAAAAAATTGCCACTCTAGTAGATACAGTGCACCGAGGCAGATGCAAGTGTTTCGTGTCTTGGGTATAATTTTGAAGAGCTTATTAGACCAATTATCAAAACAACAATCTTTCCTCTGAGAGGGGTCAATATGCTGTTTTCAACCCAGTAAATACAAGGCTGACTCAGCAATAATATGAGCAGCATTACAGTAAGCAGCTTAACGGCAGTTACCCTTCCAGGACTCTTGCATGCTGGTACCTTAACTCTTGGTTCATGTTTATCTCGCTATTTTGGGCAAAGGTTTTTCATGACAACAATTGTAAAGAAACTGAAAACAAAACACAGTCAAGTTTACAAACAAGATCAAAACTAAATCTTAAAAAATCCAAAATTGACTAACATTCTAAAGACTAAAAGTACAGTACATAAATATTTGACTTTACCTTACCAACCGACATGATATATCCTCTATTAAATTTAAAAGTGCTCAGGTACTCTTTGTCATTGTAAACAGATGTCTTGGCCTGATCTTCTATCATATTGTACAACATTAATTTCCTGTTCAATAAGTTGCAAAATGAGTCGATGATTTACTTGCAAAGTTACACCAACCTTTTCCACAATAGTTCAAGAATTCTAATATCTGATTAACATAATGAAGTACTATTTCTCCTGCTACTCCACAATACAAAATTAACACAGTATTTGATAGTACTACTGCCTTTCTTCCTATACCACAATTCAAGATTTTTTCACTCATTTGTTACAGACAACTTTCATAAAATTATCTAGATATAGTTTATGTATATATAAATATATGTATATTTTGTCTAATTTAATAATCTGAAGCTCACCACTGTCTTCATAGAGAATTTTCTGGGGAAATTTTGTCGCTGCTAATCGTGAGTGGTAATGCAGTTCTATTTGTCTTTTGTCCATCTTATGTGCCGTAACACACTACCTCTCTAAAACAAACTCTTATATTATTAATTAACATGTTACTTCAAAACACAAATACAGTATATTTAAAATATAAAAAATATTAAATAAATAGAGTAACATAAAACTTTTAATACAAAGTATGTTTAAGTAATAATAAAACTAGTTAATACTTCCAGTGAAAGTTCCACCAATGATTATTGCTGTATATGTAATACCCAGCAAGAACACTGTACCAGGTATTTGTAATACCCAGCAAGAACACTGCACCAGGTATTTGTAATACCCAGCAAGAACACTGCACCAGGTATTTGTAATACCCAGCAAGAACACTGTACCAGGTATTTGTAATACCCAGCAAGAACACTGCACCAGGTATTTGTAATACCCAGCAAGAACACTGTACCAGGTATTTGTAATACCCAGCAAAAACACTGTACCAGGTATTTGTAATACCCAGCAAGAACATTGCACCAGGTATTTGTAATACCCAGCAAGAACACTGTACCAGGTATTTGTAATACCCAGCAAGAACACTGTACCAGGTATTTGTAATACCCAGCAAGAACATTGTACCAGGTATTTGTAATACCCAGCAAGAACATTGTACCAGGTATTTGTAATACCCAGCAAGAACACTGTACCAGGTATTTGTAATACCCAACAAGAACACTGTACCAGGTATTTAAAATACCCAGCAAGAATGTTGTACCAGGTATTCGTAATACCCAACAAGAACACTGTACCAGGTATATCAAATACCCAACAAGAATGTTGTACCAGGTATTTGTAATATCCAGCAAGAACACTGTACTGTGCTGGGTATTTGTAAATCCCAACAAGAACACCATGTTGGGTGTATTATATATATAATATTTAACAAAATCACTGTATTTGCTCTACTCAGCAAGGAAAGGTGACCAAATAGGACCTAGAACCAATATTACATTACTAAACATCCCAGCACCCATCTTAATACTATCTCCTTTATCAAATACTTTATCCTCTTCAAGTTTTTTCCAAAACATTTTCAAACACAGTAACTGCACAGCTCATCTAAAAAAAAACAGTATTAAATATAATGAAACGCCATTTTCTGGGCGAGTCCCGGAGGCTCCCCGGAGCTATCCAGGATGAGTGGATATGTATAACTTTCTGGCATCAGTTAATGTGCATGGAGTTCTTGCGTACTGGGAACCATGAGCCAGAACCTGGCCCCCTCAAGAGAGACACGAGGAGCAGTGTCCTATAGAAACCCCCGTGTGGTTGGAGCATTCTATGTGTGCCATCGACCGGATCTGGCACCCAGAAAGGTAGGCGCCCCCAAAACAAACCCTTATTTTGGTGAAACTATTGCTACCAAAAGCCGAACGAGTGGACAGAACTCCCCTAATGAAAATTAGCAAACGAGCATGACGTCATCATGTCGCCGCAACGCTGTCTGCACACCCCCCCCCCCTCCCCAGGAGGGGAAGATGGGAGCCGCAAACCCCCATGGCGGCGATCCACCCTGCATATCAAAATACGTGAAAACACCACCAACTGGGAAGGAGGGAGGAATGCTGGGGAGCCTCCGGGACTCACCCAGAAAATGGTGTTTCATTACATTTAACGCTGCTTTTCTGGAAGTGAGGGGAGCCCCATCAGCTCCCCGGAGCTAATTACCCAAAGATAAGGAAAAGCAGGGACTTACCCGGGCGGCAGTCAGTCCTCACTCTTCAACGCGAAGCCAAGACAACTGGCTGCAACCGCCGATCCAATGCAATGCAGGCCCTACGAGGTCCAAGGACATTGACAAGGTAGCGAGTGGCCAGGACCCTGAACGACCTCCAAAAACCCTGTGCCTGAATGTCAACCTAAGACATGTTGCCAAAGATGGCAGCCAAAGCAGCAAACTTACACACAATATGGGCACAAGGATAGACAGCAGGCTACCTAGCTTTAATAATCCTGTGGATGACCTGTGGAAGACCCAAGCCTAGGAACAGGGAAAAAGGGGAAACCAAATAAACCCACAGCGCATCCCCGGCCACCGAAGCCATGGCGCGCAAATAACGGCAGAGGGCCACAACTGGACACAAGTCTTGATACACCCCCGGCCTGACCAACCAAGCATCAACAACCCAGGGACCCCTCCGAAAAGCAGCAGTCTCATTCTTTGCCAGAAAATAAGAAGACGGCTGCAACCGAACAAACCTACTACCAGAACCAAAGGAGCAGAAACCCCCTGCGCCGGAGGAGAGCATTTGGTTCCCCGACCCGACCCGACCCTCAGAGGTCATGGATCATGGATCCATCACAAACGCAAAATCCGGGTCGCGCAGGAGGTAAGCAGCAAGGGGTTCCTGCACTCACTGGGACTGGACTCAGGAAGCCGGAAACCTCCAGAAAGACGGAACCAAAGAATCGTTGGGGTCACAGAACCAAACCCGGGGAGGGGTAAACGCCAAATCCAACTCATACAAGGTGGTAAGCGAAGAGAGAACCCCACACCCTGTAACACCAAGCCCCGCTCTGAGGGTACAAAAACCCAAGCGGGGTCCAAAGGGGCCTAAGGCCCCTAAGTCAACCCCTCCCCCGCCCCAGGAACCTCACCTCAAGGATCCGGGGCCGAGCCGTCCTCCACACCATCCCGCCTCTAAAGAAAAGGCAGGAACAGCCGAAAAAGCAGGCACGAAGGGGGCTCACTGGTCAGACCCAGAAGCTCCGGCAGGAGGACCAGGACTACCTCCTAAACCCTGCCATGACTCCAAAATCCTCAGACGCTTCGGAGCCGGAAGCAAGGGAGGAGGAACTGGATGGACAACAGCAGGGAAAGGACAAAGACGAGGGGAAGGAACCAGAGCCGAAGAGACTCCCACCCCAAGTCCGTGTGCCTAAAACCAAAACAGGGCAGTCTCGGGGCATCCGGGGGAAGCAACTAACCTAGCGGGTTGCAGCAACCTAAACCTAGCATGCAACGCAGCTGCTGCCTGCACCCTCATATCATGATCAGTAGCTTGAGTGAACTGGAGCACGTACTGGCAACAAACGTCACTCGACTCCAGGGCCAAAAGAATCACCAACCCGACAGGTAGCATGGCGGAGGCACAACCGGTGATTGTCCCCCAGAGACAAGGGGACAGTGCAACCTTCCGACTTGCATGAAGTGAGAAGGAACTCAAGGGTCACATCCATCGGACCACGGAGGACCCGCGGTGTTTCCCAGAGCCCCTAGCCTTATTAATACACTAACAAAAACCCAGGCAGGGTACTACAAACTGTCGCCCAAAACTACCAAACAATTTGCTAATAACTGAACCCCTGGGACATGTCCACTCACAGGGTCCTAGCAAGGGTTACCACCAACCACACAAAATCTGAGAATAGATATAATGATAGATATATACACCCCAACACAGAAGGAGCAACCACCAAGGCAGACCCACTCACCAGGCAGAAAAACAAAAGCAAAACCCCGCAAGAGGACAACGTACCCAGGTGGAACAGAGCCGGATGCTGTAAGAGGTGAAAACTAGCTGTGCAGTAACTCCTGACTGGCACACCACCAGTAGAGACAGTCCACGCCCAAGGCACAGAATCTATAGCAATAGTTTCACTGGAATAGGGGTTTGGTTTGGGGCGCCTACCTTTCTGGGTGCCAGATCTGGTCAATGGCACACATAGAATGCTCCCAACCATACGGGGGTTTCTACAGGCCATTGCTCCTTGTGCCTCTCTTGAGGGGGGCCAGGTTGTGGCTCATGGTCCCCGGTAGGCAAGAACTCCGTGCACATTAACTGATGCCAGAAAGTTACATATCCATTCAGCCTGGATAGCTCCGGGGAGCTGACGGGGCTTTCCCCAGAAAATGTTTGGTCCTCTGGTCATGCAAGATATTTAGGAAGTTGTGTGTGGAGCATGAGGACAATATTTGTGAATATGTACATATCAACACTCCAGGCTACACCTATCTTCCATAGGCCTATCATGTACCAACCTTTCATAGACCTATCATGTGGTAATCAGCCTCCAGAGATGTGCGAAGTGGCTTGTTGTAAGCTAGTTTTGTATTACTGTTTGTGAGCCTCAGTAATCTAGTTTACCTAGGAAAGGTTTTTTTATATATTATTTCCAATAATTAAATAAGTTTGGGAACTTACTCTTTCTTTTAAATATCAATGCCCGCAGATTTCCATCAATCTTGTTCTCGGCCTCAACAACCAATACTACAAAATACAACAACTGCTGTTCTTGGCCATAAGAACCAACCCTGCTCATCACACTATTGCTAGTAAATTAACATATTCCATTTTTATAATGGAGGGATATGGAAGAACAAAAATTCATTTTGCAAGTCTGATGGGGCCTGAGACACTACTTCAAGTGTGCTAAAATAATATACTGACTTCTCTCTGTAGCATTAAATATATATTTTCATACTGATTCATATATTATGAATGTTAGTGTTGTGAGAGGCAGTGAACCAACATTACAGCAGACACTTTGTAAACAAGATTTGTCCCCAAAACCAACCTGAGAACAAAGTTATGTCTTATGGAAATACTGCACTGTACAAATCCACAAGGGCCATGAAAAGGATTCGAACCTGCATCCGGGAGCATCCCAGACACTGCCCCAGACAGATGCTCCCGGACGCAGGTTCGAATCCTCGTCACTGCCCTTGTGGATTTGTTCATTTGATGCATCACGTTAGTGTGATCTCTGTGTGTAACTGCACTGTACAATGTGTCACCAACTTCATAGTTAAATGTATCATTAAACTGATGTAGATATATTACTATTCATGAGGGATGATAAAAAGAATATTACCTAAAT
This sequence comes from Procambarus clarkii, assembly GCF_040958095.1. Classification (NCBI taxonomy): domain Eukaryota; kingdom Metazoa; phylum Arthropoda; class Malacostraca; order Decapoda; family Cambaridae; genus Procambarus; species Procambarus clarkii. The sequence goes on along the minus strand of NC_091197.1, from coordinate 7,772,726 downwards.
TACATACCTGAAGTGCAAATTTAAAAATTAATATCAAGTTTAACTACCATAAAAAAGTGTCAATCATTTTTAGATTTAATCTGAAACTCTTGACAGCTCAGAAGTTTGGACTAATCTTCTTAGACAAATGGCGGTGAAAAAATATTTCTTAGCTATAAGTCATACCAACAATACACTACTACATTAAACACCACATGCACTGTTAAAACCAAATGGCTACAGTGGCACTGTAGCTTGTAATGTTGTTATTGTACATGCACCACACACCTGCAGTGTGTGGTGCTGCAGTTCATAATGTTACTGAACACACCCACACACCATCAGTTATGGTGTATAGCGCTCTAGTCCATATATGTAATGTACATATATGTAATGTTACTATCATGTAAGTACCCTACACTGTCTACATTGTGTAGTTTATAATTTTGCTATATACTACCCTGCATCAACTACAATGTGTGGTGTTGTAGCTCATAACATTACCACACACACACCCACACCACCACATGTCAGCTATGGTGTGTGGTGCTGCAGCTCATAGTGCTACTTACGTATCAGTATGCTGTCTCAGATAAGATCATTATAAATTACTAAAACAGGTTTTCTGTCTAACACCTATTTAATAAAACAAGGTAACTTGTTAATAACCTTCCTGTTCCAACTCCAGACCAAACACGAACCAAATTTATGAATTTCACAACAGTATGCAACTATACTGTATAACAACACATACTGTAAGAGCACAGTAACCAGAATTCCAGTAACCCAAATATTTGGCATATCTGAATAAATGCAAGTTTGAGTTTTTGACTGTTCAATTCGAATAAAAACTTGGATTACCTATATTTTTGCTGAGCAAAAACCCAGAATAAATTCAAGCTTTCATTTTTTACTGCTAAACTTAAATAAAAATTTGAGTTACTGAGATTTCTGCAGAACAGGAAACACAAATAAATTCAAGTTTGAGTTTTTAACTGCTCAACTCTAATACAAATTTGGCTTAGCAAGATTTATGGCTCGTGAAAATCCAAATAAATTCAAATTTATTCATTTCTGGATTTTCCAGGTAATGATTCGGATAACTTGAATGTCTGGCTAACTCAAATGGGGTGAGCCCCATATAATTTGAATTCTCGCATGTAGACAGTATCATTAAAATTCACCGGGAGCAGTTCAACTACTTCAGTAGCTATATTTCTCTTCTATGGTCATCTCTCTACATTTCTCTGTACACTTGATGCCACTGGAAGCAGAAATGCATATATCATGGTCTTTGGCACCATCTTTGCAAGACACCATACAACTAGGCTATAAAGGTTCCAGGCGCTGGAAACCTACTTACCTACTCACCATTATGAACAAGCATGTGAGTGTTAAGACTGCTTTTTCTAGTAAATAGTGTTCCACACTCCTCACACTCAAACTTTTTCTCCCCACTGTGCATCAACATGTGCGTGTTGAGGCTGCTTTTTCTTGTGAAGCGTTTGCCACATTTGTCGCACTCAAACTTCTTCTCTCCTCGGTGAGCAAGTCTATGAATGTTGAGGCTGCTCTTTCTAGTGAAGAGACCACCACACTCCTCGCACTCAAACTTTTTCTCCCCAGTGTGAGTGATTGAGTGTGTATTAAGACTGCTTTTCCTAGTAAATCTACTTCCACATTCATCACATTCAAATTTCTTCTCCCCACTGTGCACCAGCCGATGGGTGTTAAGACTGCTCTTCCTTGGAAACAGTTTGGCACATACCTCACAAGCAAACCTTTTCTCGCTGACTGTGGGTATGGTGGCAGTGGTGGTCACGCATGCAAACCTTTTGTCAGGCACAGTGGTTACAGCTGTCACACCATCGCCAGTCTGAACCAGCATGTGGGCCCCAAGATGGGCAGGGTGTGTGGCCAGAAGGCCGCTACAGTCCTCACACGCAAATTTCTCTTCTCCCGCATGCACGATCATTTGTGTGATGGCGTTGCCCTTGTATGCAACCTGTTTGCCACACTCTTCACACCTAAACATGTCGTCTCTCATTATTTATGAAATCCACACAGAGGTCGGCTATAAAATCTACAAAGAAAGTATGTGTGTTCAATTTTTGTTTTATGCAATTAATATGGCCAATCTTACCACATATACCCTGTTTAACCATGTCTCATGAATGACAACTAACAAACCGAGCATAAGAAGCATTCAGATTTCAATGAGGGAACTGCACACACTGTATCAGCACAACACAACACTTATTACAACATATTAAAAAAAACTAGCACAGTTCTCAGATACTTTACTTTTCTCATCAATACTGAAACATCAAGTTTGTATGGAAAACAATGTGAGGATTAAAACTGTATTATGGATGACGTTTTGCTCACAAGAGCTTTAGTAAGTCAGCACATCCAATACAACGGGTGCTGAGTCTGCTTTGGTGAGCACATGCTTTATGACAACCCGTGGCTGTGTGAGTGTCGAGATACGCATAATTTACAAATTGCACAACAATTTGTTCAGATAAACAACTTTCTTCTCTGTTGCACACATACTGGACCATTTTGAGTGTCCAGTTCTTGGATGGCCACCGATAGCTTTATCCGTAGCTTGAGTCTGAAAAGGAATGAGAGTCAGTACAGTTTATATTAATCATAAGACACAACAATGTCCAACATGAATATAATTATGCCTGATAAACACACTTAAAATTTATGAATTTTCCTTCCTTTACATGAATTACAAGCTTCTATAGAACCAGCATTGAATGTAATGAAACACCATTTTTCACTTGGCCTTCCAGTATCTTCCATGTACCTGTATATATTATTTGATAACTCTCTCTCTCGTCTCCATTCCAGAAAGTACATCCTGAGAGCTTTGAGCCAGTCCCAGTAGTTTAGGTGGTTTATCGTGTCTATGCGAGCCATGATGTTCTCTGTATTCCCTCTATTTCAGAAATCTCTCCTGCTCTAAAAGGGAAAGTGAGTTCTGAGCAATACTCTAGATGGGACAGCACAAGTGATTTAATAGAATTAACACTGCTGTAGGGTTCCTGGGTTTGAACGTTCTCATAATCCATCCAATCATTTTCCTGGCTGTTGCAATATTTGCTATAATGTTCACTAAATATCAGGTTGTCAGACACCATAATTCCCAAATCTTTTACATGTTGCTTTCCTTGTACGATTAATTCTGACTGTTTCTTGCACCCTGTGTTTCGTTTAAGCTCCTCGCTTCCATCATATCTAAGTACCTGGAACTTATTCACTGTTAAAATAATGTTATTTTCCATTGCATAATCAAAGACTATTAATATTGGCTTGTAATTTTTCAGTGTCTTCTAGAGAGTAAATTTTCATACAGATTTTTGTATCAGCAAAGGATGACACAAAGCTGTGACTAGTATTTTTGTCTATATCCAAGATAAGAATGAGAAAGATCAATGGTGCTAGGACTGTGCTCTGGGGTACAGAGCTTTTCACTGATTGACTGTTACTCTTTTTATTCTGTTTGACAGAAAACAGAAAACCAAATTCCCCACTTCACTCGTTATTCCAATTTGTATAATTTTATGGGCTATCACTATGGTTAAACGTATCAAATGCCTTCGTAAAATCTAAGTATACACCACCTGCATTTTGTTTTTCATCTAAAGTTTCTGTGATGGTTACCTCAAGGTTATCTTGAGGTGATTTCGGGGCTCAGCGACCCCGTGGCCCGGTCAGCGACCAGGCCTCCTCCTTTGGAGATTGTGATTGTCACAGTGATTGTGTAGTTGAAAAAGACAGGATCTTCCCACTCTAAATGCATGTTGACCTGGATTGTGAAGTTCACTGTTTTCCATACAACTGGAGATTAATTCCTAATCACTCTTTTCAACAACTTTTATTATATGTGATGCTAGTGCAACTGGTCTATAGTTTTTTGCCATGGCTTTGCTACTGTCCTTTGCTTTGCGAGCCACTGTCTACCATCTATATAAATAAAAATGAAAATGTTCGTTTGTGCATAACCGCTAATCTCCGAAAGTTCTTCACCGATTGCTTTGAAATTTTCACACAATGCTCCATTCGCATCCGAGCAGGTTTTTATATACATACTATATAAATGTCACGTCTGTGACGGTAAAATAACATGCGTTTTCTGAAAAACTGTTTTTATGTGTTTTTTGTGTGAGGAAATCTTCGAAACCTCTTTACCAATGGCTTTGAAATTTTGACACAACGTTGCATTCGAATAGGCGCGTCTTTTTATATATCTACTAGATACACGCCTCACCTGTGACACGAAAAAACATGCTTTTTTTGAAAAACAGCGCCATCTGTTGGATGTAAGAGAAACACGAGATGTAATTTCCGAAAGTTCTTCACTGATTGCTTTGAAATTTTGACACAACGTTGCATTTAAATAAGTGCGTCTTTTTATATACCTACTATATAGATGCCATTATTTTATTATTTATAGATGCCATATATATTTTTTATTTTTTTCATATTTTCATTTCATTTTTTAACTTTTTCATATATTTCAGTGATGGGAACATAAAGAATATGATGTTCATATTCACTTGATGTTCCCAATTTTCTGATGGGAACATCAGACCATTTGGGAAGGCCTCGAATACTGTTGGCACTTATAATCTTCATTATATTATCATCATACTACATATACTGATTCCACTATAAATGTGGAAAATCGGTAAAACACCCATTTGTGTGCCAATCAGTATCTAGACGTTTGGACACTTGAAGCACAATGAAACTCCAGATGCTGCCAAAGCTCGTTAGTATCTCCTTGGGTGTTGCATGTGTAGCTTACATTCTAGTGGCAGGTTACAGATTCAGACAAAAGGTTTGCAATTCACCAACAAATATTTTAGTTCAGTGAAAACGCAAAAATCTTTCTTAAATGTCCGGAGACTGGACACTTTACCCTGCCTCCTGCCAGGTGAAATCATCATCTTGGCAGTTCTGAACTACATCCAGTTCTAGAATCCATGAGTACAAGACACGTGAATATAAGAGCTTAATATTCATCATTACCAACATTAGCAGCATTACAAGCACCAACACTTTGAAATTGAAATTGAAATTGAAATAAGTTTATTGAGGTAAAATACACACAAAGGGATGAGGTAGCTCAAGCTATTCTCACCCCATTCAGTACAACGTGTTAATACATACATAGACACACATCACAAATAAACATATTAGCACCAACACTTAGTAGTACTTTGGGCCCTATGACCTTTTTCTTAACATTGAAACGACCATTATTATGCCTCCTGTTGCTAAATTCAAGCAACAAATACCCTACACACTTATTAAATATAACCACATTACTGTATTCTTGTATTATTGTGTCGATATTTCAGTAGGATATAACGAAAACACTCACTAACCCAAAGATGCACAAGTTTCCTGTCATCTTCCCACAGCTGTAAGCATCCTGGTGGCCATTTCACACGTGCGCTGGAGTGGGACACTTGTACACACCTGTGGCCACACCTGCCTCACCACTCTGGTCTCAGAAGTGACCAGATATTAATAAAAACAGAGGAGCAGATGACGACCTCTTTCACTCACTGTTGTTTTGGTCAGGACGCTGCTGCCACCAGCTGTCTTGCTTCACGCGCTATACTTAGCGACCTTCCGACCTAACAACTGTAGCAGGGTTTGCTAGAAGTAAGAGGGGGAGATTTACCTGAATTTACCTGAGGGTCCACGGGTGCCAGATCTAAATTGCTGAAAGTAGCGAGCTGACAGTCTAAAAGTAGCGAATTTGTAATAAGAGTAGCCCAATTCTTTTTAGTGAATGATATGGGTTTCAAAGTAATATATTTTGATATATAGAGTACACTACACGATGTTAATTGTTTTATTAATATTATTTCTGCACATACACACACATATTATATATATATATATATATATATATATATATATATATATATATATATATATATATATATATATATATATATATTTGGATGAGGTGAACAAACTTTTGACCAACACAAGACAGAACACGGTACAATGGGTATAAATAGGATAAATGAGAGGGAAGAATGGAAGTAACTGCAAAGGGCCTATTGGCCCATACTTCCTCTTGATGCTTCTATATTGGTACGGAGTCTTGAAGTGGGTAGAATATATAGTTGTGCATTAATTGGCTGTTGATTGCTGGTGTTGACTTCTTGATGTGTAGTGCCTCGCAGATGTCAAGCCGTCTGCTAGCGCTGTATCTATCGATGATTTCTGTGTTGTTTGTTAAGACTTCTCTGCTGATGGTCTGGTTGTGGGAAGAAATTATATGTTCCTTAATGGAACCCTGTTGCTTATGCATTGTTAATCGCCTGGAAAGAGATGTTGTCTTGCCTATATACTGAGTTCTTTGGAGCTTACAGTCCCCAAGTGGGCATTTGAAGGCATAGACGACGTTGGTCTCTTTTAAAGCGTTCTACTTTGTGTCTGGAGAGTTTTTCATGAGTAGGTTGGCCGTTTTTTTGGTTTTATAGTAAATCGTCAATTGTATCTTCTGATTTTTGTCTGTAGGGATAACGTTCCTATCAACAATATCTTTCAGGACCCTTTCCTCTGTTTTAAGAGCTGTGGAAAAGAAGTTCCTGTAAAATAGTCTAATAGGGGGTACAGGTGTTGTGTTACTTGACTCTTCAGAGGTTGCATGGCGTTTCACCTTCCTTTTTATGATGTCTTCAACGAAACCATTGGAGAAGCTGTTGTTGACTAGGACCTGCCTTTCCTTACAAAGTTCTTCATCGACTTCCTTCCATCCTGAGCTGTGGCTGAGAGCATGGTCGACATAAGCGTTAACGACACTCCTCTTGTACCTGTCTGGGCAGTCACTATTGGCATTGAGGCACATTCCTATGTTTGTTTCCTTAGTATAGACTGCAGTGTGGAAACCTCCGCTCCTTTCCGTGACTGTTACATCTAGAAAGGGCAGCTTCACATCCTTCTCCATCTCGTAAGTGAAACTCAACACAGAATTCCGCTCGAATGCCTCCTTCAGCTCCCGCAGACGTCTGACATCAGGTACCTGTGTAAAAATGTCGTCAACATACCTGCAGTATATGGCAGGTTTCACGTTCATGTCAACTAAGACCTTCTGTTCGATGGTACCCATGTAGAAGTTCGCAAATAAGACACCTAGGGGAGAACCCATGGCGACCCCATCTACTTGCTTATACATCTGCCCATCCATAAAGCCACTATTACGCAAAGCGTTTCGGGCAGGAAAAACATTAAGACTAAAACTTAATACTAATTGAGATTAAAGTATAATTTGTGTTGAGAATACCTAATACCAGCACGGTATAAAACCTTATTATAAGCTACCAGACGTATAGATCAGTGTTTAAAGCAATAATAATACATTATTATTAATGTAAAAATATTATTAAAATAATAATAATACAGCTGATGCCATCTGTCGGCAGATAAGAACACTATCAACTGGCAGGTCAACAGTAGCCATAAGATGCAGCTTACGCCATCTGTTGACATCAAATTACACTTACAACAAATTACCCCACAAAATACAACTAACGCCATCTGTTGCTTTTCCAACGCACTATAAATAGCCAAACAGCAACCCATAAGGCGGGTTGTTGTGCTCGGGTAGGAGGTTCCAAGCTCCGTCCACAGATGGGTATGGGGTGCATAATAAATAAAATGGTTGCATATCATTGGTAGAAAGTCTTTGTTGACATTCACACAACAGCCAATCACAGGAAGGGATCAGCTAAAGGCTCCATCCACTTAATAAATCATCTTTATTCAGCACACCATCTTTGCTTATGACATTCTGCTTCAACTTTAATCTACCTGAAAAGCGAAATGTTAAGTATTTAAAGTGGTAATAAAGCGATAATTAAATATTGCAGGATATAACAGATGTTATATAAAAATGGGCTGCATGGCTACCTAACTTGTGACGTTATTATTGGGGGGTTGCCTTGACACAAATAATGATACTCTGCTCTGTCCTCTTATTCGAGTAAATTATTCAGTTAGATGGAGATTTCTGTCAGGTGCAAAACAGAAATTGTTGTTCTTTTTCACAACAACCTTGTTTTTGTGCACAAGGACCTATTTCTTAGTTTAAATTTTATTCATAAAAGAGTGTTGGTATTCCCCGCAAAAGCCAATCACAGGAAGGTATTTCTGGAAGCTCGGCCTCCTTATGGACTCAGCACATCGCTCTAGCTCATGGCTCATTGTTTCATCTCTTGTATATACAAATTGACTTTTTTAGATTACTGTTATAATTAATAATATGTGATATAAAAGTTTTTACACAAAATGGCTAAATTCTGCCATTAAATGGACTTTGTCTGGTATACATAAAAACATACACCAATTTATTACCATTCATTCATTATTAATTTCAAATGTAATGTATACTGTCTAGTTTTTTTCCTCTCGCCATTACTTGGTGCAATATTTGAAAGTTGTCTATTTATTTATCGATCTATCTATTATCTTGTATTTATATTTACAAGTTACTGTGCTTGGAAGAAAACTCTGCATTGAATTGGGACTAATTTATTAAATAATATTATTTAGTATTAATTAATATTTACAATTATTATTAATTACAATTATTTATAGCTTAGTTACTTTCATGTAACTCGCAATTGTACATTCTTAACATTAATAGCCCAAATTAGCACATCTTGCTTTTAAATTAGCCCAAAAAGTAGCAAGTAGCGAAATAAAAAATTTGGGAGCGCGGGGCTCTCAAAAGTAGCCCAATTCGCTATTTGTAGCCCAATCTGGCAACACTGTGAGGGTCACTAACTCTCTAGTGGCCTCGACAAGGACAGGAAGCCGGCGTGTTGTCAATGATCCCCCCCCCAATGATGACTTTTGTTGGCCGGTGTTGCACCTTCTCCAGAGCAGCTATGTCCTTCTGAAATTGAGATTTCCACGCTTGGATACAATATTCCAAATGGGGCGCACCAGAGATTTATAAAGTTGAACCATTACCTACTTTTCCTTATAGTCAAAAGTACGCTTGATTATTTCAAGAGTTTGGTTAGCTTTTCTGACTGATGCACTAACCGGTTGTGCAACTTTTAATGAGTGGTGGATCTTGTCTCCAAGGTCTTTTTCTTCATCAGTCTGCTGTAATGCAATGTTATTAATTTGGTAGTCATGGCGTGGGTTGTTATGCCCCACATGTAGGGTCTTGCATTTGTCAATATTAAAAAGCATTTGCCAGTCTTCTGACCATTTGTGGATTTCATGTAGATCTCTTTGTAAGGCTTCAATATCATTATCACTTCCCACTTTACCATAAATCTTTGTGTCGTCTGTAAATTTGATGATGTGGTTTTCAATATTCTCATCTATGTAACTAAGTGATTGTAACCTATCCACCGCTGCCCACTGGAAGGGGGGCGGTGTGCAGGACAAACATATCAATTGTGACACTAGCTCTCCACATATGTCAGTTGCTTAATTTAGAAACTGTACTTGTGGTCGATCTCGAACCCATTGTTGATGTGACGACTTGTACTGATTTTTGTAACTAGCTCATCAAGATTGTAACTTGCTTAGCTAAATGAATTGTGGGGTTCAGCCCCTGAGCCCATTATGTGCCTCTGTAACCCTTTCCACTACCGCCCACAAGAAGGGTATGGGGTGCATAATAAATGAACTACTATTCCCTAAATTAGGTCCGCTAAAGGGTGTGTGGTCAAATATTCGCACCCTAGGAATGAGGCTGCGGGCGGACATTCCTTCTCAAGTGAGGCTTCTGGGGTGTTCTGTTAGTGTTTTATGCTCGCCAGCTCCGTACGTGTTACCGTTGTGGCCTCTTGGGCCATCAGGCTGCTGGGTGCTCTGAACCTGCCGTCGCGCCCGTCAACCTCTTCCGTAAGGAGGATTTCCCGCCGCTCCTTGTGGAGGAGGATTCGGTGGGTGTGGACGCCGCTTTGGCTGCTGCCGTACCCCGTGTGTCGCCTGAAGCGTCTCCTGCAGATGTCGCCCCTCCTCCAGGGGCTGTATCGCCGGTTGCGGTTGCCTCTTCTTAGGCGGTTGTGTCGCCGTCGGGTGTTCGTCCTGCCCCGGTTGCTGTCCTGGATGCTTCCGTGGTTCTTCCGGCTCCTGTATGCACGGCTCCCCCGTCTTCCTGTTCTCCGTCTGTGGTGCCTGTCACTGCACCCTCGCCGTGTGCCCAGGATGTGCTGGGTGCTGGGGTGGCTGTGGGACCTCCTCCTGTGCTCGACCTGGTTTCCCGTGTGGTTGAGGATGCTGCCGTCCTGCGGAGGGCGTCGGTTCGCCCGGCTTGTGTTGTCCGGGTCTCTGGGTCGACATCCGGCTCTGATGATGTGAGGCCGGTGCCCAAGCGGTCCCGGAGATCTTCTGATTGGGTTGATGCGGGAGAATTCGACGATGGTGGATCTTCCAGTGACAATGGTAAGGTTCCGTCGCATTCCTCGGTGGTAGCGGAGGTCCATGTGCCTGCGGCTGCCTGAATAGATGTTTCTTCTAGTGAGGTGCCTGTGGAGCTTGCTTCCGGTGCGTCGCCTGCGTCGGATGATTCCGGTTCTGCGTGAGGGGTGGTTCCTCCTGCTGGTGAGTGTAGTGACCTGGTGATGGTGTTCAAGAAGACTGCTCGCTCTGGGGGTTCCGCGCCCACAGTTTCGTCCCCTGGTTCTTCGGCAGCGGTTTTGCCACTTCTCCCGTCTCCGAGCGTCTCTACTGTGTCTCCTGCGGTGTCGGGTGTGGGGTTGCCGTCTCGGCGGCCTTCGTCGTCTTCTCCTGTGCGTCCGGCGGCGGGGCCGTCTCGAAGGCCTGCGTCTGCTTCTTCCGTGTCTTCTGCTTCCCTTCGTTCTGCCTTACCTCGTTATGCGACAACTGTCGCCCAGCTCCGGATGCTGCCGTTTCCGCCTGATCTGGTGGTTCCCGAGTTTATGCCCGCCCCCCTGAAGCAGGGGGACCGTTGTCCTACCGACAGGGAGTACTTAATGTGGGAGGCTTATAAGCCGAAATATCCTGGGCATGATTTTCCTGAGAAGTATTTGCCTACCACTGTCGTCTACTTCTTTTAAGTGATTTTTTTTTGTTGTGTGTTTGTGCTATGTGTTGTGGTGTTGTGTTCGTTTGTGTGCGTGGTGTGCGGTTGTGTGTGTGTGTGCGTGAGTGTATTGTATTTACTTTATTGGTGTTATGTGTTGTACCTCTCTGTGTGGTTTTTCAGGGCCAGTTGACTTGTTTTGTGTTTCACGGGTTGGGTTGTTGGGTGAGGGTTTGGGTATTTTGTCATTATACTGCTGTGCTTATTGTTTTGTTGTCGGCCCTTCAGGCCCATGTTTTGTGCCTTTGTTCTTTGTAACCTTGTGCCTTTGTGATTATTGTGATCTGTTGCCTTCCTCATGCTTGCCTGTACGCTTAACATTGCACGACACGTCTTGCACTGTTCCTTTTCTACGGTGATTTTGTGCTATGTGTAGTTTTTTGTTTATTTCCATTACCCTCTTGTATTGTCTTGTTGTCTATATTTACTGTGTTCCTTTGTGTTTATGCTCATTGTTGTGTTTTTGTTGTCGACCCTTCAGGCCGGTGTTTAGTGTATTTGTCTTTGTTTTGTGCCTTTGTGTTTGTTCTGTTTTATTGTATTTATTCGCATGTACGCATGTAAAAATAAATATAAACAAAAAATTTGGATACTTCGCTAAGATTTCGGGCAGTTCATCATTATGAATGAAGTACCTACACATTTCTTGGACACCTTTGACGGTGTTATCTCTGAATTCCGCGATTTTTTTCACATTCCAATATATAATGACGCAAAGTATGCGAATAGTTCTGCTGAGAGTGTGGTGGCAACCACCAGCCGGGTCGGACGTTCCCCTGGTCTCCCTGCTGGTGTTTACATTGGGCGATTGTTGGTTGCCCTGACGGGTGGTTGTTTGCCGCTGCGGGGTGACTGTTTTCCAGTCTCAGTATGGGGGACTTACGTGCCGCCACTAAGGAGGAAGGACTCGGCTGGGCTGACATTTACCTGTCGGGTGGATATTGGCGTCGTCAGCAACACTCTTGTTTGCAGTTATGGGCGTGAAAGTGGAAGATCTCGTCGGTCTACAGGTTGTTCGTGACGACAGAGTGGTTGTGAAGTTCGCCGAGAGTGGCTTGTTCCGGAGGTTTCTCGACCAGTATGAGGACAAGGTGGTGGGACTGAGCAACGGTCTTGGCTCTGTGACTGTGACGAATTTGAGTGTGGAGTACACATACGTGTCTATTAAGAATGCGCCGTTTGAAATATGAGGATCTTCTCCGTCGGGCTCTTGCCAGGTATGGGCGTGTGGACTCTATTCGTGTCTGTAAATACACAACCGGGGACGTCAAGGGACTCGGTAATGGTTATAGAACGGCTAAGATGGTTCTTCATGGGAATGTGCCTTCTTCTCTCGCGCTTGCTGGCTTTACGGTCTGCTTCTCCTACCGTGGGCAGACTCGGACGTGTTTTAAATGTGGCCACGTTGGACATTTGGCTGCTGCTTGCGACACTCTGATGTATGATCGGGTAAATGTGTTTCATGAAGCGGATTTTCCTCCCTTGCCCGAGCGTGAGGATGTCTCGGTTGTGGATGATACCCCCCTTGTGAGCGGACGGCCTCGGTGATGCCGGGTGCCGCTCTAGTAAGTGCGGTTGGTGGTGGTGGGGGGTGCGGACCCGCCCCCGTCGTCGGCTTCATCGCCTCCGCCGGCCCCGTCGCCTGAAGGGTGTGAACTTGTTCCCCCTGTGGGTGAGGCTGATGTTTTTCCGGATCGTGTGTTGCCCGGTGACTTGCGGCCGGCCGTAGTCTGTACTGGGATGCCTCCTGCTGGGGGCGACAGTTCGGATGATCAGTCGAGGTCCAAGCGTTCCCGGAGGGCTAGGAATGTGTCGCCCCCTCGTGGGTGGACTGCGGAGTGTGACGTTGTGGATAATGATGTGCTGGAGGGGCCTGTGCGGCCTCCTGTGACGCCTATGGCACCTGCTGCTGGTGCCTCCTCTCCTTGGGAAGTTGCCCCTAGTGATCATGACATTGTGGTGGTCCTCACGAAACCTGTGCCCGGTGGTAGGGGCCCTGGCAGGTGTGCGTTCCCTGTGGTTTCCCCCCTGGAGTGAAGAACCGTGTGACTATCAGTACGGACCTCTGTGGCTACCCTTGTCCGTCCTCTGGTGCTCGAACCCCTCGTGCTGCCCCCTTCCCTGTGGTACTGGCCAATGGGGTCCCGCTCAATGCATCGCAGGTCTTGGAACTTACTGTGGATAGCCGGGTGTATCCGGCGCCGTGGTGCCACTATATTATTTGGGTGCCCAGGGTGCAGTGTTTTGTTCATGGGGTGCCGGAGCTGATGCCTCAGCCTTGTGCGTCGCCTGGTAGACCGATGTCTGATGATGTCAAGCTCGTTAGGGAGGCGTACTGCTTGCGGTTTCCGAAGAGGGAGTTCCCGATAAATATGCGTAGTTTTGTGCTTGCATTATATGCTCCCGGAACGTTTATAACTTATTGTATTGTCTATGTAGTTGTTTTGTTGCCTAGTTTAGGCCTTTGTGTAAATTGTTTTTGTTCATACTGTAATGTGTTTTCCGTGTGTGTTAGTCCGTTATCTTCTGTGTGGTGTTTCTAATGGTGTTCTGTAATTACCTAAGTGTAGTTACAGGATGAGAGCTACGCTCGTGGTGTCCCGTCTTCCCAGCACTCCTTGTCATATAACGCTTTGAAACTACTGATGGTCTTGGCCTCTATCACCTTCTCACCTAACTTGTTCCAACCGTCTACCACTCTGCGAAAGTGAATTTTCTTATATTTCTTCGGCATCTGTGTTTAGCTAGTTTATAAACACTTTCGCGCTTCGGTGGCCCCTGAGCGAGTCAGCAATCTTTGCGTTGAGTACGCTAGAGTGGCGCGCTCACGAGTCCAAAGAAAAAATATTTGTATAAATTCCATTTACTATCCGATCTACTTGGGGATAGTTTACAAATGTTTACCATGAAATTTACGTTTTCTCTAATAGACGAACAACTTATTTAGGAGAACGGCATGGCAGCGAATCATCGTGGTAAAACAATTGTATTATTGACACGAGTATAATCGACGTAGTTTTTATGTATGTTGCCTGTCGAACGCATCTTTGTGACCTTTTATACTTATGTTCTTCTAGAACATTCTATTACGAACACATTGGTACAAAAATGAAATACGTACATCGAAAAATAATGTCAGGACAGTGAATTGAATATACACTTTTCAATGCGGGTTTCGCCGATATGCCGCCGCGGGTAACACTTCGGCCACTTCCCACACTGTTTTGGGTGGGCTGTGACATTGATTCTATATTTATATCCATATGTCTGTGTATAGAATTTTATTGCAATTTCAGTGATACCAAAATTAACGCTGTAGCCCAACTGTGGGCTTCACAACCATGAAGAGAGTAGAAACATTTTGCTGCTGTTTGGCGCTCTCGGCTAGTGATCTCAGTAGTTCTTTATTTGGTGTTGATATACCTTATGCTTTCGAGGCATTTTATAGGTATGTTCTTGTAGACAATTCTATGGCGAGCACAGTGATACAAAAATTAAACACGTGCGCCGACAATTAGTGTCAGGACAGTCAAGAGTATACACTTTTCGGTCTTGCCACGTAAGCGCTCGAAACGCCTGAAGCACATAGGCAAAGTTTTTTTTTCAATATGCCGGAAGCGACAAAGTGATTATTATATTAAATCTATGACCTCTTGTTTTTAAAGTTCCAGGTCTCGGGAAATCTTCCCTATCGATTTTATCAATTCCTGTTACTATTTTGTATGTAGTGATCATAGCACCTCTTTTTCTTCTGTTTGGGCATATTTAATGCCTCTAACCTCTCCTCGTAGCTCTTGCCCTTCAGTTCTGGGAGCCACTGAAGGGCAAGAGATACGAGGAGTGGTTAGAGGCATTAAATATGCCTTTTTTTTGCCGGGTCCTGCGTGTTCCGGTATTTTTTCCCTGTGTGTCTGGGTTGTGGTTGCCGGTTGTTTCCCGGTCCCTGTGTGTTCCGGTCGAACGATCGCGTGTTTCTGTATTGTGTGTGCCGGGTGTACCGTGGGTTGTGTGTGTATTGAAACTTTTTCTTATTTTGTACCTTCGCTTCTGAATGTTTCTTTTGCGCTATTGTGTGGTTTTTAATGCATGTAACTTGGCGCGCCCCGTCTGGATTGTGCAGTTTCTTATTGTGTTTTCTAATGAATTTTGCTTGTTTCATGGGTTCTCCTTTACGTTTGCTCTATGAAAATTGTCCATTGTGTATTTCTTGTTCAAATATGTTCAGGTTTTGGTGTGATTATTTGTACTGTTCTTGTTCTGTGTTGCTTGCCTGTCAATTGGTGTTATGTTGTTGGGTGGTGTGTGCTGGTGTAAGGTTTTTCTTTTGGTGCTTCGGTGCCTTCATGTTGTAATGCTTTCCTTGTTATGTGTTTGTTTTATAAATAAAAAAGAAAAAATAGTTTAGTCAAACAGGGGGTTGTGTGTTGTCTGAAGACAGAGTTTGTTATGGTTATGATCGCAGATTTTTGCTGAGTGATGATGAGCTAAAGGTAATTTGCAGCAGTTGATCCCCATGGGATCCCTGATCCCAATTGGGATCGATTAATTAGTGAGTTGTATAGTGAAAGGAGAGCAGACTGGGGAACATAATATCTGATTTTAGAGAGTATGCCAGAAAGAGAGTATTTTAACATTTTAGAGTAGAATAACTGTCTCCTTTCCCTTTAAGTCAAAGGTTCGTTTGACTATTCGTAGAGTTTGGTTCATTTTCCTTTTACTGCAGTTCCCACTTGTTGCGCCACTTTGTGACTTGTGCATTCAGACTCCATCGTTCTTTTCTTCGTCAATCTGCTGGGAGGTAATGTTGTCAGTTTGTTAGTTGTGATGAGCATTGTTTTGCCCTACATGCAAGGTCTTGCATTTTTCGACATTAAAAAACTTTTACTAGTCTTCTGACTTCAAGTAGAGATCATGAAGATCTCTTTGAAAGGCCACTATATCATTTTTACTCTTACTTTACCATAAATTTTAGTGTCGTCTGCAAATTATGAAGATGTTGTTTGTAATATTCTCATTTACGTATATGTTAAAGAAAAGGTTGGCACCAAAATGTACCACACTCACCACATTTATGTAATCATTTATTTAGGACGTAGTGAAATGGGTCCACATGATGCTTATGACATTTCTCTATTTGAGCTTGAAACTGCACTTAAGAAGGGCAGAGCAACTTCTCCTGGAGACGATGGCATAACGTACAGTCCCCTGAGGCTTCTTGAGATATATACAAGAGTTGTTACATTCTTGTACAGCCACTAGTACGCGTAGCGTTTCGGGCAGGTCCCTGGAATACGATCCCCGCCGCGAAGAATCGTTGTTACAACCAAGTACTCATTTTACTGTTGAGTTAAACAGAGGCTACAGTTAAGGATTTGCGCCCAGTAAATCCTCCCCGGCCAGGATACGAACCCATGACAAAGCGCTCGCGGAACGCCAGGCGAGTGTCTTACCACTACACCACGGAGACTGTTTTTTTTTATAAATAACTTACGGCCTCACGAGCCCTATGCTTACGCTGATGGGTCTGTTCAAATGTCAACAGGTCGCACTGCAGCAACATGCAGTGCGACCTGAGACAAAGACAACATATGTACACAGATCACAAGTGTGAAACTCAATAACTGTCTTAGCTCCACACATACAGAATTAGCTGCACTACAACTTGCCACTAACACACTGAAGAACAGTGGAGGAGTAATTTTCTGTGATTCAAAGTCAGCTCTTCAAGCCGTTAACAACCCAACATGAAAAATAGATACAAGGATTATTGTAACATTCATTATAAAAAAACTGTAATAATGCGCAGAGCAAGAGTCTCATTTGTATGGATACCATCTCACCTAGGTGTTGTGATGACACAGACAAAGAAGCTAAATCTGCATGTGATAAGCCTGAAATTGAGTGGAATCTGGGCATTCCAATCTCTGCCATAAAAGTCGCAATATTTCAGGAAATTAGGGATGACAGAAGAGCAGTCACTGACACACACAGGCCAGAAAGCACGAGTATAAAGAGATATGACAAGTTTAGAACCGAGAACTATAAGTACAGGTAGGATCCACTAGACAGTGTGACATTGTAATTACCCGAGTTTACCTGAGAGCCACTAACACTAGGTAAACACGCCTTGCACGTGCAAGGGGTTGCACGCTTCATTGGAAAGCAGGTATTCTTGTAGGGGGACTTTGTACGTGGTCGACGTATGATTCTAATCTATCGACCGATAGAGTAGAACCCACCACCTGCCCCTCGCTGTCAAGTTAAACTCTGTGTTCTGCTCGATATACCAGCGCTCGCCCAGAATCGCGACCGTGATTATATAGTTTAGAAATCTTCGAGAGTGACCCAAGTCTTTAAACACCCGAGGGAAACAGACTGGTATCGGGTAACATCTGTGAGATCGAGATCGTCTGTGAGTAACTCGGTGGTCTAGAGTGAACTAAGTGCCGCCGCCTAAGTAATCTGTGTGTGACTTTACCACAGTGTACCTGCATGGTACCATATAACCGTAGCCAGTCACCAGACCCACTGCCACTCTGTACTACGTGACGTCACCGCCTGTAACACCCTTACTCACGCGCCAGTGCCATCAGGGGCGTCTGTATCTGTTATTGACACACAGCACGCCCTCCTGGGTGTACCCTGCTGTATCTGTTATTGACACACAGCACGCCCTCCTGGGTGTACCCTGCTGTGTCTGTTATTGACACACAGCACGCCCTCCTGGGTGTACCCTGCTGTATCTGTTATTGACACACAGCACGCCCTCCTGGGCGTACCCTGCTGTGTCTGTTATTGACACACAGCACGCCCTGCTGCCAGTACCCCGCCGTGTCGAGCATGGCGTGTTGGGAAATCCTGTCATCAGTGTTCTCACGTCGTAACGAGCGAGACCAGCTGTCAGGCCACCTACGAGATCTTGCATAAATATGCATAAGTGAATGGGAGAGGTAGCCATACCTGTAAGTACAAGATCTTGTTCCTTTGTCTTTTTTTCTGTGTTGATCTGAGTAGTCATCCAGAGTTCTCACCTTCTCGTACCTGACACAGGTATTGGTGGAGACCGAGATACCTGACGGTGTATGAGTGTTTATCTGTGTGGTATCACGACATTACACTCGTCTGTGAATGTGAGCTTCACATACACCACACATTTAGTTATTGTGTGACACTATTATTGTGCATGATTATTGCCTGTTCCATTGACAGTGCCATTGTTGATTTATTGCGCATAATTATTACCCGAATATCCGGTTGGAACTCCTGTGACCCTTAGCACACCGGCAGTTAGGTTTGCGGTGTTGGTGATTGTCAATTGTGTTAAGTTAGGCTTCCTCCACGAGTGGATGAGAACAGAGGAGTTAGACGTCAAGACTCTCGCTAATGCGATAATAGCCTTACTGACGCCAATCTAAAGTAAATCAAGCACCCATTGTATTAGTGGTTAAGTTTGTAAATAAACTACTGTTAAGCTTTATGCGGTGTTTCCGTTGAACCACTTCTGAATACTGAGTTGATGATTGGCTACTTGCTCGTTGCAGGGTGCGGTCACGGCGTTGGCGCTCTCTCAGTTGTTGGCTGACGTCTGGTGCGAGCAGGTCGCTGTTGTTGGTGTGTGGTGTGCCGGCTAGCCTGTGGGGGCAGCTCGCGTTATGGCGTCGTCGATGACGCGGATTCGGAGGGTGGATTCCGCAGGATTGGAGTTCTCGGCGGCTGCTGATTGGACGTTGGTGGAAGTGACGCTTTTGGATATTTTCCAGGTGGACCTGCACACTGTTTACGGCCTTGAGAAGAATTCTGACAAGCGTGTGGTGATAAAGTTCTCTGCCCCTGGTCCATATCAGCGCTTTGTGAGTGATTTTGCTGGGCGTTCTCATCTGCTCCCGGGCTCTGCTGGTATTGTGGAGGTGTCGGACCGGTGTGTGGCGCCGACGTTTGTCAGCATCCATGGAGTTTCCTTGAACTTTACCGAGGTCCTTCGCACCTGCTTCTCTCTGTACGGTACTGTGTTCACTCACCGTATAACCTGCCTCCACTCAGGCCGCCTGTCGGGCTTGAGGACCAATGTGCGGACCCTTGGCATGCACTTGACGCGTGATATTCCTTCTCAGGTCAAGTTCTACGGCTTTAACATGCGGGTTTTCTATAAGGATCAACCACACACCTGTTTTCGGTGTGGCTTGCGAGGGCATCTTGCGGCCGGTTGCACTGCTTCCGGGATGGGGGAACCAGCTATCTTCCAGGCGGGTGATTTTCCTCCCTTGGGGGTTTGGGGGGGGGGGGGGGGGCAAGCCAGGTGTTGCGGAGACCGTGTTTGTCCCCCACGGCCCCTCCTCGTCGTTGGTGCCTTCTGATTCGACTGATCCTACTTCGGCTGTTCGGCAGTTTGACCCACCAGGCTCGTTGGTGTCTGATGCGGCGCCCTCGCTTCCTGTGCACGTCGTCACTGCGGAGGTTCATCGGGCTTCAGATGTTGCTGCCATGGAGACGGGTACGTCTGTGGAAGCTGCTCCATCGTGTGTAGGTGGGAGTGGCGATCCTGCGGGCCCTTCGTGTAGTGTTGCTCCTTCGTCTGGTGGCCGTGCATCTGACGTGGTTGCTGCTGCTCCGGAGGCGCTGCGGTCCTCTCGTGGCTCTAGAGGGCCTTCCCCGGTCGCGACGTCGGACCAGCCCCGTCGTAAGCGGGAGGCACGGACGCGTTTCTCTGACAGAGGTCCTCCCATTAAGCGAGGGGGGTCTACGGCTGGAGCTGCTCTGGTGTGCGCCCCTCCTCCTCCTCCCTCTGGTGGCCTGCTGCGGTCTGTTGCTCCCAGGCCCCCCCTCTGGGGGCAGTAACGCCCCAGAAACAGCGGTGGTTGATCAGTGGGTGCTGTCATCTGGTGTGGAAGGTCCTGGATGGGATGCGCTGACTTTGAAGTTTACGAAGTCTACAAAGAGTGCGAGCGCCGATGTTCCTGTGGGGCCCTCCACTGCAGGGTTGCCGGATGGTGCGCCTACTGTTCCTACTGCCTCCCATGTGGGGGCCTCTGCTCCACCTTCTTCGGGGGCTGTGGGGTTGGTGGGGTCCTCATTGCCTTCCTGATAGCGCCCTCTCTGACTTGTGCGACGCTGAATGTGCGTGGATTGCGTGACTTGGGTGTGCAGATGGGCTTGGTGGCTGTGCTTCGTGAGCAACGTGTAGATGTAGCCTTTATTCAGGAGCATAATGTGCGTGACTTGCGTGCTTTGTCTGGGTTGACTGATGATTTTCATGTAGTGCTTAATCCGCCGAGGATGTCCTTTGGGGGCACGCTGATGCTGTTCTCCCGGAGGGCGTCCATTTCCGTGCTTCACACGGAGATGGATGAAGATGGCCGGGTGTTGTTCGCTCGTGTGCGGTACCTCGGGGTGGAGATTCCTTTATTGACTGTGTATGCTCCTTCTGGCACGGCGCGTCGCAAGGAGAGGGAGGAGTTTTTCCAGGGTGGGCTGTTACACTTCTTGCGTCATGACACAAGGGACATGGTTTTTGGGGGCGATTTTAATTGTCACTCTAGCATGGGATGCAATAGTGTGCATCCGCAGAATGTTTCTCGGGCATTAGTCTCCACCTTACAGAGTTGTGGGTTTCGTGATGCTGCTCTCATGTTTGGGGGCGATTTGGAATTCACCTTTGTTGCGCGAGGGGCGTGTTCCAGGCTGGATCGTTTTTATGTTCATGGGCGGGAGGGCTCTGTTTTTGCGTTTCGTACGGTTCCTGTTGCCTTTTCTGATCATTGTTTGGTTGTGGTGCGTGTTGCTGTTCGTAGTCAGGTTCGTGTGGGGAGGGGTTGGTGTTAGTTGAATTGTCGGTTGTTGCATTGTCCTTGGGTGCGTGAGGCGTTTCGTGGGTGGTGGGTGGGGCTTGTTGCTCGCAAGTGCGAGTTTTCGTCTGTGTTGGACTGGTGGGAGTGGTGCAAGGTGGAATGAAAGTCCTTTTTTGTTGTGGTTGCGAGGCGTGAGGCAGCGGGGCGGTTTGGTTTGTTGCGCTGTCTTCAGGCGCGGTTGACTCGGTTGTATGTGTTGCTAAATAGTGGGGCTGATTGTTTTGATGCTATTTCTGTGTGTAAGGTGCGCATTTGTGGTTTGCGGGAGGAGTTGGCAAAAGGGGTTCGGGTGCGGGCTCGTGTTGACAAGCGTGTGTCTGGTGAACGGCTTTCTCCTTTTCTTTTGCGGAAGGAGAAAGCCCTTCGGGACTCGGTTCTTTTCACCGGTCTCCAGCGTCCGGACGGTTCTGTTTTGTCTAACATGGATGGGGTCCTGTTGTATGTGCAACAGGAATTGGAGGCACTGTATGGGGAGGTAGGGGTGGATGAGGGTTTGGCTGTTTTCTTTTTGCGTCACTGCTCGCCTGGTTTGTCAACTGCGGGTTGCTCCGCTTTGGTGAGGGACGTGTCGTCGGCTGAGCTTTGGGATGTGGTGCGGTCTTTCCATTCCAGCAGAGTGCCTGGCTCGGATGGGCTCCCTGTGGAATTTTATGTGACGTTCTGGGATGTGATTGGGGAGGCTTTTTTGGAGGTGGTGCGATTTTGTTTCCAGACCTGTTCTTTACCCGCGTCCCATTATGATGGGGTTGTGAGGTTGCTTCCGAAGCCAGGTGATTTGCGTTTTCTGTCAAATTGGAGGCCGATCACCCTGTTAAATGTTGATTATAAGGTTGTCTCGAAGTTGCTGGCAGGTCGGTATCGGGATGTTATTGGTTCTGTAGTTTCGGGTGAGCAATTTTGTGGCGTTCCGGGTAGGTTTTTGCTTCAATGCAATGCTCTTTTACGTGATGTGCTTCTGTGTGCCTCTGAGCTTCGCCTGCCTGCGGCGATGCTCAGCTTAGATTGGTCGAAAGCATTCGACAGTGTGTCGATGGGCTTTGTGTTACAGGCTATGGAGAGGTTCGGGTTTCCTCCGTTGTTTCTTTCTTGGGTTCGTATGTTGTATGCCCGCTGTCATAGTCGTGTGTACATTAATGGTATTTTAAGTGCCCCCTTTGCCGTTCGCCGTTCGGTGCGGCAGGGGTGTCCCTTATTTATGCTCCTTTATGCTCTTTTTCAGGAGCCTTTGTTTCGTGCGGTTAAGTCCTGTGCTTTAGTGGTTCCTCCGAGGCTGCCCGCTGGTCTCTGTTTACCGATCTGTGGGTATGCTGACGATACGGTTCTGTTTGTGGCGACCGATGGCTCTGTGGTTGCGGTTCAGGACCTTGTTCGGCGTTTTGAGCTGGCCACTGGGGCCCTTGTTAGTAGGAATAAGTCCTGTCTGATGGAGCTGGACCTCCCGTTCAGTGTGGGCGGGGTTGTGGTTTCCGGTGGTCAGGTCGCTTCGGGTTCTCGGAGTTAATTGGTTTAGCTCGTATGCCCAATCCTTGGAGTGGAATTGGGATGCGGTGTTTCGGTCGGTTGAGGTGGCGGTTGGTTTGTTATCCTCGCGTCCATTGACGGTTTATCAGCGGGCGATTGTTGTTACTAGTAAAGTTCTTTCGAGGGTGTGGTTTTTGGCTCGGTGCTTCCCTCTGGATCGGCGGCGTGCTCATAGGTTGGAGTGCAGAGTCTATCGGTATGTGTGGTGTGGGAAGTTTCATCCGGTTCGTCGCTCCTCCATGGTTTTGCGGGTGTTGGCATCCCTGATGTTTTTTACCAAGGCATTGGCTTTATTTTGGGTGTCATTGCGTCAGTATTTGGGGGTGGGTGGGGGCCTCGGTGCGCTTGGGGTTTATTTCTGTTCGGTTCGGTTTAGCTATTTGCTCGAGTTAGGGGCTGAGTGTGATGTCGCCTTTTGTACACCTGTTGTGTATTCGTGGGCGGTTGGGATTCTGCGGAAGCTGTCGTGTTCCTGGGTTTTTGTCCCTGTCGTGTCTGGGGGTTTATGGGGCTCTCCTTCGTCGTGTGAGCCATCGGGTTGAGGGTTTGTTTCCATGCTGGGATTGGGGGGGGGGGGATTTGGTCGGTCTTGGGTGGGCGGCATTTGGCTCCGCAGCAGCGGGAGTTTCTCTTTGGTATGCTGCACGAGTCCTTGCCGTCGAATGATCGTTTGTGTATGCTTGTGTTGCGTTCTTCCGCGGCGTGTGCACATTGTGGATTGTTTGAGACGCAGTTACATGTGTTTTATTTTTGTGAGAGGGTACAGGGTTTAGTTGCTTGGTTGTGTGATGTGATTGCGGTGTTCTGTGGGCCCGGGTTTCTGGGGGGATGTTTTACTGTTCCTGTTTCTTTCGTTTCCTCAGGGCTCCGGGCGACTTCAGAACACCCTGAGTGTCTTGATTGCGGATTATATGTTTTGCGTGTGGGTTGGGCGTTTGGAGTGCTACAGGGTTCGCCCGATTCTGGGTTTTCTGCGGGGGCGTTTGCGTTTCACGTGGTGGTGGTTGCGGCGTGCTTTTCCGGTGAGGTTTGCTGATTGGTTCACTGACGCGTATGTTCAGGGTGATGCTTTGGGGTTGGTGGGGGGTCGGGGGTTTGATTAGTGTATTGGTGTGGTGTCGATGATGGATTTGGGGGGAGGGCTTGTTGGGTCATTTGGGCGTTTGGGTTGTGTGTATTCCCCCTGCCCCCTGAGGGCTTCCTCGGCGGTGAGTTGTGTGTGTTTGCCTGCGCTGTGCTTTTGTGTTGCTCCTTGCGTGTGTCCTTGTTGTTTGGGTTTGTGTGTGTTGTGCGTGTGTTTCGTGTTCCTTTGCCGGATCCTGCGTGTTCCGATGTTTGTGTGTGTGTGTGTGTACTCACCTAGTTGTGTTTGCGGGGGTTGAGCTCTGGCTCTTTGGTCCCGCCTCTCAACCGT
This sequence comes from Procambarus clarkii, assembly GCF_040958095.1. NCBI lineage: Eukaryota > Metazoa > Arthropoda > Malacostraca > Decapoda > Cambaridae > Procambarus > Procambarus clarkii. The sequence goes on along the minus strand of NC_091197.1, from coordinate 7,748,857 downwards.
CAATCAACAGGTGTACAGATTCATGAGCCTATCGGGCTCTGTCATATCTACCCTTGAAACTGTGTATGGAGTCAGCCTCCACCACATCACTTCCTAATGCATTCCATTTGTCAACCACTCTGACACTAAAAAAGTTCTTTCTAATATCTCTGTGGCTCATTTGGGCACTCAGTTTCCATTTGTGTGTGTGTGTGTGTGTGTGTGTGTGTGTGTGTGTGTGTGTGTGTGTGTGTGCTTGGCTGTGGTTCTGGACCTTGTTTCCCAGTTCCCGTGCGTTCTGGTGTTTCATCCTGTTTGTGTGTGTGGGCGTTTTGTTGCGTCCGACTCCTGCGTGCTCCGGTGCTGTGCTCCTGTTTGTGTGGGCTTATGCCTTGTGTGTGTGGCCCTTTTGGGTACTTTTATCAGTCATGCTTCATGTATTTTTCCCTTGTGTTATTTTAATTTTTTTTTGTGCCGCTGGCTTGTGTGTAGCTGCTCTGTGTGTGCCTTTGTGTTCTCTGTGTTACTCGTGTGGATCTTGTGTTATGCATGATTGGATTTTTTTTTAGGTTGTATTCTTGTGCCAAAAAAGTCTTCATGCTCTTGCATTTGTTTCTGTATAATGCTTGTTGTCTTAAGAGTTCTTTGGGTTCTTTACTATATACTTTGTCAGGCTTTGTATCTTTTTTATTGTGTTTATTGTACTTTTATAAATAAATAAAAAAAACTTCTGAATACTGCCAACTATTACTTAAGCCTTCAGCTCCAGGTGTCTTCAGCACCGAGTCGCCTATTATTCACTAATCATCGGCAAATTTGTAAATGTTGCTACTCAAACCTGAATCTAAATCATTTATATATATATTATAAACAACAGAGGTCCCAGGACAGAGCCTTGAGGCACTCCCCTTACAACATTTTCCCACTCAGACTTAACCCCTTTTATATTATCTGTTTTCTTTGGTATAGTCATGCCCTAATCCAACTTGATATAGCACCCCCAATACCATGAGCCTCGGGGTATTGAAGAGGTGTTAACTGTACACTTGGGAAGAGATGTTAATTGTGGACTGTATAATTAGTGGACAAAGTAGAATTAAGACCCATCTCATTACCTGCACATAAGCCAATGAGAATATTGAGAAAGTACATTACTGACAATGACATAATACACTTGCTACATTGTCATTCTTATTTATTTTATTTATTTATTTATGTTTATTTATATACAAGTTACATTGGGGGTTAACGGAGAATATAGAAAATAAGTTAAATTAACATTCTTGTAAAGCCACTAACACGCATAGCGTTTCGGGCAAGTTCTTTTTTCTACTTCAATTCAATTCATGCTTTTGATCTCAATTAGTTTTATTTTTAATTAGTTTGTTTTTATGCTTTTTTTCCCCATATCTTGCCCGAAATTCTGTGCGTATTAGTGGCTTTAGGCATAATATATACTAGCTCTATTTAGAAATCCAACATTCTGTTTGTAACTCATTTTATAGACTTATTGTTTACATTTCTTATACATCTACAGAAATAAGTCTCATTTCAGAGACTTATTGACATAAATAATACGTGTGTGGCATGAGACAATAGATACCTTTGTCTTATCATAGCTCAGCCAGTGACTAGAATGCTTGAGTTAAGCACTAGAGAACCCCACCCGCCTCATGGGAACAACGGCTAAGACTATACATTTAGCCTACCAGCTGTGGAAAAACAATCTCCCACACCGCTTGACTTTGAACGTGAATATGAGTAATTCATTATTCGTGAGTCTAGGACAGGAAGGGAGACTTTCCTTTCTGTTTCTAAAGTAAGCTGTGTTGTAGATGGACCTTCACTCTTTATACAATTATCTGGGTGGAATTAATTAAGATGTTATCAACATATGGAAATAAAATATTAGAGAAGAGTATTAAGTTTGAGAAGTATTCTCTTCACAATCACTTCTTGGCATCTTTTGGTCTCTTCTTCTTCTTCTTCTGCGCCTTCTTCAGCATTTTACGCATCTTGTAGTGCTGCCAGGCCCTCTGGATGGTGCGCGCTGCGTGCTCCCTCCGGAACTCAGCCTGCAGGGAGTAAGTAATTATCAAAAGAAGGTACAAGTCCAGGCAACACAGCACTACCCCCAGAGTATTTAACTAGGATTAACAATTTCCTAGATATTATTCAGGATAAAATACGTGAGCAGGAAGACAAAACGATTGTGGTCATAGAAATCAGACACGAAGGATCATTTGACTAAAAAAAAAATGAGAACTAAATTTCCAATCATCTTCAAATCTATGCACTCTGAAGTAGATGCGTAACTGTTAGCGGAACAGAGCCGGTCAGGCAGCAAGAGGCATGTTTCAATTACATCAAGTGCCTAAACGCTAACAATATGTTGCCAATACGTAACCTACTCAGAGGTATTTTACACGTCCTGCCTCCGTAACAGGAGGAAAACAGGATGCTTTTTCATCTAAAAGGGTTATAAACACATGGAACCGCATACCCGCCGAAGCCGTAAAAGCCAAAACACTGCTGCAGTTTACGATTCAGCTAGATAAAATCATCAGGACAAATGGGGTCGGGGGACATTTGACAAGCTGCCTGCTTCCTGTCCTCGTCGAGGCCACTTAGAGAGATGGGGACCCTCAGGTGAAAGAATTCCGAATGTCGGTACCGACAGGAATGTGTGAAGGAGATCGGCTGTGAGTGCGAGACCAGGAGAAGGGTCATCAAACGTGGAGGACGCAAGTGAAGACTGAAGATGGCGCTCTGAGGGGCCTCCCGTGGCACTGGACGTGATGACAGCCATGAGGAGAGGGCAGGACCGCATACGCAGGATGGTAAGGCGAGGACAGGGAGGCAGAGACGAGGAAGTGAGAAGAGGGACCACACACGGCACCATATTGTGGATATTTAGGAGATACATCCCACGAGATCTGAGTTGCGAGGACACGGAGATGATGGTTCTGGAGCGCGGGACGTGGCTCTAAGATTCCTGCAGAGCCGCCGCCTGAATATATTAAACGTCCATGAAGAAGCCGATGAAGAGGCGCAAGAAAAAAAAAAAAATTTCGTGTGCCTCTCATATTTCTACTCTAGATCTGGAATAATGTCACCTACTGTGGGGGGACTTCAACAGCTGGACCCCACAGTCAACTGGAAGTGGGGGATAAGGAACAGAATCAATATGAGAAGGATCCCAACCTCAGCCTCACTAGCAACTCTCCCTTGGGTCGCTCAACTGATCAAACAGCAGCTGCCAATCATAAACGGTGGCAGCAACATCAGCAGCAGTCACAACAGGTGACGGAGCTGCTCTTGCAGCCGCTGCAACATGAGAAAAAATCCACCAACGATATTGCAGAGCTACTCACGTGTGTGAGGGAACTTGTAAGCAATGACTGCCACCCAAACCCTTCCTCTCCCTCCCTGAACCCTCCAAACATGTGTCCCTGCCAGTCAGATGAAACTTCTAGTGATCTTGAATCCTGGGGTAGTGGAACCCTTCCACGTAAGTTAGTTGCCGAAGCTATATTGAAAACGACTCTTATAGATAAAGACAGACAAAAGTGTACTAAACAATTGAAGGCAAATGTGTTACACTGGTAATGTGCTAAAAAATGATCCAGAACTTATACTGTATTGAAATTTATATAAATAGTTTTAAAAATGTAAATGTTCGCTTGTTAAAAGTCGCTAATCTCAAAGTTTTTTACTGATTGCTTTGAAATTTTCACATAACGTTCCATTCGCATCCGAGTGGTTATATATATATATATATTATATATATATATAATGCGTTAATGCGTTATGTGTGGTTTCCTCCGAGGCTATGGGTCCCCCTTCTTCCAGCCAGAGGTGGTACTCCCTTCCCTATTAAAAAAAAAAAAAAAAAAAAAAAAATTATATATATATATATATATATATATATATATATATATATATATATATATATATATATATATATATATATATATATATATATATATATATATATATATATAATATGTCGTACCTAGTAGCCAGAACGCACTTCTCTGCCTACTATGCAAGGCCCGATTTGCCTAATAAGCCAAGTTTTCATGAATTAATTGTTTTTCGACTACCTAACCTAACCTAACTTTTTCGGCTACCTAACCTAACCTAACATATAAAGATAGGTTAGGTTAGGTTAGGTTAGGTAGGGTTGGTTAGGTTCGGTCATATATCTACGTTAATTTTAACTCCAATAAAATTTTTTTTACCTCATACGTAATGAAATAGGTAGCTTTATCATTTCATAAGAAAAAAATTAGAGAAAATATATTAATTCAGGAAAACTTGGCTTATTAGGCAAATCGGGCCTTGCATAGTAGGCTGAGAAGTGCGTTCTGGCTACTAGGTACGACATATATATATATATAATATGACTGAAAACTCACACCCCAGAAGTGACTCGAACCCATACTCCCAGGAGCAACGCAACTAGTATCTACAGGACGCCTTAATCCGCTTGACCATCACGACCGGACATAAGGAAGTGATAGCCGAAGCTATTTGAACCACTTCCCCGGTCTATAATTGATAGATTGGTGGATGAATAGGTGAATGGAGGAATGGATTGGCGGGTGAGGGGATTGATGGATGAATGAATTGATGGATGTATTGTATTGATATATAAATTAATAGACAGAGGAATACGTAGACAAACGAATGGATAGACAAATGAATGTACTGATAGATGAATGAATTGATGTATGAATCAACAAATGTGTGACAAGACACATGGATACACCACCTGCATGGCTGCCATCCTCTCCTCTTCAATTCGCTGCTTCTCAGCCAGTATTTCCATGTATCTCTTCTCAACAGTTTCCAGCGACTCCTGTGTGTGATCAATCAATCAACTGTCAGTCTCTATACAGAAATTTCTTAAGATTGAGATATAAAAGTGGATTGAAGGGTATATCAGGGGGGATATTAACAAGATGCTCAATATATCCACACAAAATAGAACAGGAAACAAGGTATATTGCTTCCTGTTTTACTAAGGAAAGACCTGGGTAAATACTGGTTTGGAAATAGGTTGGTTGATCTATGGAGTAAGTAATCGGGAAAGTATTAGAGGTGGGATCACTTGAGTGTTTCAAGCGTAGGTTACACACACATATGAATGACTTTGGGGGATATCTGTACGAGCTGCCACGTATAGGCCAATAGGTCTATTGGAGTTTCACTTACATATATGTTCCAATTAATAATAATTTAAGCAAAAAGTCATTGATTGAATAATGGTAACAATGCATCATGCAGTGATTGTGGAGTGACAGTGTTGGAGTGATGTTGATGGTGACAGTGTTGGAGTGATGTTGATGGTGACAGTGTTGGAGTGATGTTGATGGTGACAGTGTTGGAGTGATGTTGATGGTGACAGTGTTGGAGTGATGTTGATGGTGACAGTGTTGGAGTGATGTTGATGGTGACAGTGTTGGAGTGATGTTGATGGTGACAGTGTTGGAGTGATGTTGATGGTGACAGTGTTGGAGTGATGTTGATGGTGACAGTGTTGGAGTGGTGTTGATGGTGACAGTGTTGGAGTGATGTTGAAGGTGACAGTGTTGGAGTGATGTTGATGGTGACAGTGTTGGAGTGATGTTGATGGTGACAGTGTTGGAGTGATGTTGATGGTGACAGTGTTGGAGTGATGTTGATGGTGACAGTGTTGGAGTGATGTTGATGGTGACAGTGTTGGAGTGATGTTGATGGTGACAGTGTTGGAGTGATGTTGATGGTGACAGTGTTGGAGAACGTCAACCATGACACCTGCTCGCGAAGTGTAGGTGTTGAGGGGTGAGTGTTGAGTAGCGAGTGTTGCAACTCGTTCTCGCACAAGACAGCACATATATGACTTAATGCTTATAGTCAATATTTTACTTATGAATTATTTATATGTGGTATTTTCCTAGTTATTTTTTTTCAAGGCACTAACTCTTCCTTACGTACCAATTTACGTCTCACAGTACCCGTCCATCGTCGTGGACAGCGGAATAGTCGTGATTGGTTCAATTATAATGACAACTGTAGTTTGCAGGTCTAACATTGGTTGTGAAATTTACCTACTATTGTCCATACTCTTAGAATATTACAGATCAGCTACATCCTGTAGAAGGCTCGTAGTTTTGTTTTGAGAAATATCAGTTGTTATCAGTAAATTATAAAAAGCACTATAAATTATTACATAGAATAAGAGAGCTTCAACAATCAACATTATATACAATAGTCTGTGCTTTAAAAATCTTTAAAGAATGTATTGTAGGAATGTTTACAGAAAACGATACTATGTTGGAATGTCTATGGGATAAACTACTGCAAACAGGTGACAGGTTTTCGCAGCTGGCGGGCAAAATTCGCGATTTTCGCCGCTACCGGCCAAAAATAGCGCGATTTTCGCTGCTAGCGGCCAAAAATCGGGCGATTTTTGCCGCTAACTGCCGAAAACCGCGCTATTTTCGACGCTAGCGGCCAAAAACTATGCGATTCTGCCCGAAACGCTGCGCGTGCTAGTGGCTTTACAAGACTGTAATTACCATATTTGTATCCTCACATTCCTTATGTACATTCTTGTATATGCATAAATAAATAAATAAATAAATAAATAAATTTTTGCAGCTGGCTGGCAAAAATCGCGCGAATTTCGCCGCTACCTGCCAAAAACCGCGCGATTTTCGCCGCTAGCGGCCAAAAACCATGCGATTTTCGCAGCTGGCGGGCAAAAATAGCGCGATTTTTGCCGCTACTGGCCAAAAACCGCGCGACTTTTGCCGCTAGCGGCCAAAAACCATGCGATTTTTGCAGCTGGCGGGCAAAAATAGCGCTATTTTTGCCGCTACCGGACAAAAACCGCGCGATTTTCGCCGCTACCGGCCAAAAACCATGCGATTTTCGCAGCTGGCGGGCAAAAATCGCGATTTTCGCCGCTACCGGCCAAAAATAGCGCAAATTTCACCGCTAGCGGCCGAAAACTGTGCGATTTTCGCCGCTAGTGGCCAAAAATCGGGCGATTTTTGCCGCTAACGGCCGAAAACCGCGCTATTTTGCGCAAAAACCATGCGATTTTCGCAGCTGGCGGGCAAAAATCGCGATTTTCGCCGCTACCAGCCAAAAATAGCGCGATTTTCGCCGCTACTGGCCAAAAACCGCGCGATTTTCGCCGCAAGCGGCCAAAAACCATGCGATTTTCGCAGCTGGCGGGCAAAAATCGCGATTTTCGCCACTACCGGCCAAAAATAGCGCGATTTTCGCCGCTAGCGGCCAAAAACCGTGCGATTTTAGCTGCTAGCGGCCAAAAATCGGGCGATTTTTGCCGCTAACTGCCGAAAACCGCGCTATTTTCGACGCTAGCGGCCAGAAACCATGCGATTTTTGCAGCTGGCTGGCAAAAATCGCGCGAATTTCGCCGCTACCTGCCAAAAACTGCGCGATTTTCGCCGCTAGCGGCCAAAAACCATGCGATTTTCGCAGCTGGCGGGCAAAAATAGCGCGATTTTTGCCACTACCGGCCAAAAACCGCGCGACTTTTGCCGCTAGCGGCCAAAAACCATGCGATTTTTGCAGCTGGCGGGCAAAAATAGCGCTATTTTCGCCGCTACCCGACAAAAACCGCGCGATTTTCGCCGCTAGCGGCCAAAAACCATGCGATTTTCGCAGCTGGCGGGCAAAAATCGCGATTTTCGCCGCTACCGGCCAAAAACCGTGCGATTTTCGCCACTAGCGGCCAAAAATTGCGCGATTTTCGCCGCTAGCGGATTTTCGCCACTAGCGGCCAAAAACCATGCGATTTTCGCAGCTGGCGGGCAAAAATCGCGATTTTCGCCACTACCGGCCAAAAATAGCGCGATTTTCGCCGCTAGCGGCCGAAAACCGTGCGATTTTCGCCGCTAGTGGCCAAAAATCGGGCGATTTTTGCCGCTAACGGCGGAAAACCGCGCTATTTTGCGCAAAAACCATGCAATTTTCGCAGCTGGCGGGCAAAAATCGCGATTTTCGCCGCTACCGGCCAAAAATAGCGTGATTTTCGCCGCTACCGGCCAAAAATCGCGCGATTTTCGCTGCTAGCGGCCAAAAACCATGCGATTTTCACAGCTGGCGGGCAAGAATCACGATTTTCGCCGCTACCGGCCAAAAATAGCGCGATTTTCGCCGCTAGCGGCCAAAAACCGTGCGATTTTCGCCGCTAGCGGCCAAAAACCATGCGATTCTCGAAGCTGGCGGGCAAAAATCGCGATTTTCGCTGCTACCGGCTAAAAACCGCGCGATTTTCGCCGCTACCGGCCAAAAACCATGCGATTTTCGAAGCTGGCGGGCAAAAATAACGCTATTTTCGCCGCTAACGGCCAAAAACCGCGCGATTTTCGCCGCTAGCGGCCAAATACTATGCGATTTTCGAAGCTGGCGGGCAAAAATCGCGATTTTCGCCGCTACCGGCCAAAAATAGCGCGATTTTCGACAATAGCGGCCAAAAACCGTGCGATTTTCGCCGCTAGCGGCCAAAAATCGGGCGATTTTTACCGCTAACGGCCGAAAACCGCGCTATTTTGCGCAAAAACCATGCGATTTTCACCGCTGGCAGGCAAAAATCGCGATTTTCGCCGCTACCGGCCAAAAATAGCGCGATTTTCGCCGCTACCGGCCAAAAACTGAGCGATTCTCGCCGCTAGTGGCCAAAAACCATGCGATTTTCGCAGCTGGCGGGCAAAAATCGCGATTTTCGCCGCTACCGGCCAAAAATAGCGCGATTTTCGCCGCTAGCGGCCAAAAACCGTGCGATTTTCGCCGCTAGCGGATGAAAAAATTTCGCGATTTTCGCCGCTAGCGGCCAAAAACCATGCGATTTTTGCAGCTGGCGGGCAAAAATAGCGCCATTTTCGCCGCTACCGGCCAAAAACCGCGCGATTTTCGACGCTAGCGGCCAAAAACCGTGCGATTTTCGCCGCTAGTGGCTAAAAATCGGGCGATTTTTGCCGCTAACGGCCGAAAACCGCGCTATTTTGCGCAAAAACAATTCGATTTTCGCAGCTGGCTGACAAAAATCGCGATTTTCGCCGCTACCGGCCAAAAATAGCGTGATTTTCGCCACTACCGGCCAAAAATCGCGCGATTTTCGCCGCTAGCGGCCAAAAACCATGCGATTTTTGCAGCTGGCGGGCAAAAATCGCGATTTTCGAAGCTACCGGCCAAAAATCGCGCGATTTTCGCCGCTAGCGGCCAAAAACCGTGCGATTTTCGCCGCTAGCGGCCAAAAATTGCGCGATTTTCGCCGCTAGCTGCCAAAAACCATGCGATTTTTGCAGCTGGCGGGCAAAAATCGCGATTTTCGTCGCTACCGGCCAAAAATAGCGCGATTTTCGCCGCTAGCGGCCAAAAACCATGCGATTTTCGTCGCTAGCGGCTAAAAATTGCGCGATTTTCGCCGCTAGCGGCCAAAAACCATGCGATTTTTGCAGCTGGCGGGCAAAAATAGCGCTATTTTCGCCGCTACCGGCCAAAAACCGCGCGATTTTCGCCGTTAGCAACCAAAAACTATGCGATTTTCGCAGCTGGCAGGCAAAAATAGCGCTATTTTCGCCGCTACCGGCCAAAAACCGTGCGATTTTCGCCGCTAGCGGCCAAAAATCGGGCGATTTTTGCCGCTAACGGCCGACAACAGCGCTATTTTGCGCAAAAACCATGCGATTTTCGCAGCTGGCGGGCAAAATTCGCGATTTTCGCCGCTACCGGCCAAAAATAGCGCGATTTTCGCCGCTAGCGGCCAAAAACCGCGCGATTTTCGCCGCTAGCGGCCAAAAACCTTGCGATTTTCGCAGCTGGCAGGCAAAAATCGCGATTTTCGCCGCTACCGGCCAAAAATTGCGCGATTTTCGCCGCTAGAGACCAAAAATCGGGCGATTTTTGCCGCTAACGGCCGAAAACCGCGCTATTTTGCGCAAAAACAATTCGATTTTCGCAGCTGGCTGACAAAAATCGCGATTTTCGCCGCTACCGGCCAAAAATAGCGTGATTTTCGCCACTACCGGCCAAAAATAGCGCGATTTTCGCCGCTAGCGGCCAAAAACCATGCGATTTTCGTCGCTAGCGGCTAAAAATTGCGCGATTTTCGCCGCTAGCGGCCAAAAACCATGCGATTTTTGCAGCTGGCGGGCAAAAATAGCGCTATTTTCGCCGCTACCGGCCAAAAATCGCGCGATTTTCGCCGTTAGCAACCAAAAACTATGCGATTTTCGCAGCTGGCGGGCAAAATTCGCGATTTTCGCCGCTACCGGCCAAAAATAGCGCGATTTTCGCCGCTAGCGGCCAAAAACCGCGCGATTTTCGCCGCTAGCGGCCAAAAACCTTGCGATTTTCGCAGCTGGCAGGCAAAAATCGCGATTTTCGCCGCTACCGGCCAAAAATTGCGCGATTTTCGCCGCTAGCGGCCAAAAACCTTGCGATTTTCGCAGCTGGCGGGCAAAAATAGCGCTATTTTCGCCGCTACCGGCCAAAAACCGTGCGATTTTCGCCGCTAGCGGCCAAAAATCGGGCGATTTTTGCCGCTAACGGCCGACAACAGCGCTATTTTGCGCAAAAACCATGCGATTTTCGCAGCTGGCGGGCAAAATTCGCGATTTTCGCCGCTACCGGCCAAAAACCGCGCGATTTTCGCCGGTAGCGGCCAAAAACCATGCGATTTTCGCAGCTGGCGGGCAAAAATCGCGATTGTCGCCACTACCGGCCAAAAATAGCGTGATTTTCGCCGCTAGCGGCCAAAAACCGTGAGATTTTCGCCGCTAACTGCCGAAAACCGCGCTATTTTCGAAGCTAGCGGCCAGAAACCATGCGATTTTTGCCAAAAAATCGGTTGGCAAAAATCGCGCGAATTTCGCCGCTACCTGCCAAAAACCGCGCGATTTTCGCCGCTAGCGGCCAAAACCCATGCGATTTTCGAAGCTGGCGGGCAAAAATAGCGCGATTTTTGCCGCTACCGGCCAAAAACCGCGCGACTTTTCCCGCTAACGGCCAAAAACCATGCGATTTTTGCAGCTGGCGGGCAAAAATAGCGCTATTTTCGCCGCTACTGGACAAAAACCGCGCGATTTTCGCCGCTAGCGGCCAAAAATCATGCGATTTTCGCAGCTGGCGGGCAAAAATCGCGATTTTCGCCGCTACCGGCCAAAAATAGCGCGATTTTCGCCAATAGCGGCCAAAAACCGTGCGATTTTCGCCGCTAGTGGCCAAAAATCGGGCGATTTTTGCCGCTAACGGCCGAAAACCGCGCTATTTTGCGCAAAAACCATGCGATTTTCGCCGCTACCGGCCAAAAATCGCGCGATTTTCGCCGCTAGCTGCCAAAAACCATGCGATTTTCGCAGCTGGCGGGCATAAATCGCGATTTTCGCCGCTACCGGCCAAAAATAGCGCGATTTTCACCGCTAGCGGCCAAAAACCGTGCGATTTTCGCCGCTAGCGGCCAAAAATTGCGCGATTTTCGCCGCTAGCGGCCAAAAACCATGCGATTTTTGCAGCTGGCGGGCAAAAATAGCGCTATTTTCGCCGCTACCGGCCAAAAACCGTGCGATTTTCGCCGCTAGCGACCAAAAACTATGCGATTTTCGCAGCTGGCGGGCAAAAATCGCGATTTTCGCCGCTACTGGCCAAAAATAGCACGTTTCGCCAATAGCGGCCAAAAACCGTGCGATTTTTGCCGCTAACGGCCGAAAACAGCGCTATTTTGAGCAAAAACCATGCGATTTTCGCAGCTGGCGGGCAAAATTCGCGATTTTCGCCGCTACCAGCCAAAAATAGCGCGATTTTCGCCGCTAGCGGCCAAAAATCGGTCGATTTTTGCCGGTAACGGCCGAAAACCGCGCTATTTTGCGCAAAAACCATGCAATTTTCGCAGCTGGCGGCCAAAAATCGCGATTTTCGACGCTACCGGCCAAAAATAGCGCGATTTTCGCCGCTACCGGCCAAAAACCGCGCGATTTTCGCCGCTAGCGGCCAAAAACCATGCGATTTTCGCAGCTGGCGGGCAAAAATCGCGCTTTTCGCCACTACCGGCCAAAAATAGCGCGATTTTCCCTGCTAGCGGCCAAAAACCGTGCGATTTTCGCCGCTAGCGGCCAAAAATCGGGCGATTTTTGCCGCTAACTGCCGAAAACCGCGCTATTTTCGACGCTTGCGGCCAGAAACCATGCGATTTTGGCAGCTAGTTGGCAAAAATCGCGCGAATTTCGCCGCTACCTGCCAAAAACCGCGCGATTTTCGCCGCTAGCGGCCAAAAACCATGCGATTTTCGAAGCTGGCGGGCAAAAATATCGCGATTTTTGCCGCTACCGGCCAAAAACCGCGCGACTTTTGCCGCTAGCGGCCAAAAACCATGCGATTTTTGCAGCTGGCGGGCAAAAATAGCGCTATTTTCGCTGCTACCGGACAAAAACCGCGCGATTTTCGCCGCTAGCGGCCAAAAACCATGCGATTTTCGCAGCTGGCGGGCAAAAAACGCGATTTTCGCCGCTCCCGGCCAAAAATAGCGCGATTATCGCCGCTAGCGGCCGAAAACCGTGCGATTTTCGCCGCTAGTGGCCAAAAATCGGGGGATTTTTGCCGCTAACGGCCGAAAACTGCGCTATTTTGCGCTAAAACCATGCGATTTTCGCAGCTACCGGGCAAAAATCGCGATTTTCGCCGCTACCGGCCAAAAATAGCGTGATTTTCGCCAATAGCGGCCGAAAACCGCGCTATTTTGCGCAAAAACCATGCAATTTTTGCAGCTGGCGGGCAAAAATCGCGATTTTCGCCGCTATCGGCCAAAAATAGCGCGATTTTCGCCGAAACCAGCCAAAAACCGCGCGATTTTCGCCGCTAGCGGCCAAAAACCATGCGATTTTCGCAGCTGGCGGGCAAAATACGCGATTTTCGCCGCTACCGGCCAAAAATAGCGCGATTTTCGCCGCTAGCGGCCAAAAACCATGCGATTTTTTCAGTGGGCGGGCAAAAATTTTGCATTTTGGCCAAAATGTCTGAAATGTCGGAAATTTGACTCCTGAGCGTGATTTTTAAGCCGAATTCTGACTCTCTACATCTATTTTCAGTTTCAAATTACGACTTTTTATACCGAAAATATGCCAATTACTGTAAACGGCGATGGGTTATATTTTGCCCAAACCCCCCTGCAGTTTTCAAAATGTCTGAAATGTCGGAAATTTGACTCCTGAGCATGATTTTTCATCCGAATTCTAACTCTCTGCACCTATTTTCAGTTTCAAATTACGACTTTTTATACCGAAAATATGCCAATTACTGAAAACGGCGATGGGTCATATTTTGCCCAAACCCCCCTGCAATTTTCAAAATGTCTGAAATGTCGGAAATTTGACTCCTGAGCGTGATTTTTGAGCCGAATTCGGACTCTCTGCACCTATTTTCAGTTTCAAATTACGAATTTTTATACCGAAAATATGCCAATTACTGAAAACGGCGATGGGTCATATTTTGCCCAAACCCCCCCTGCAGTTTTTAGAATGTCTGAAATGTCGGAAATTTGACTCTTAAGCGTGATTTTTGAGCCGAATTCTGACTCTCTGCACCTATTTCCAGTTTCAAATTACGACTTTTTCTACCGAAAATATGCCAATTACTGAAAACAGCGATGGGTCATATTTTACCCAAACCCCCCTGCAGTTTTCAAAATGTCTGAAATGTCGGAAATTTGACTCCTGAGCGTGATTTTTGAGCCGAATTCTGACTCTCTGCACCTATTTTCAGTTTCAAATTACGACGTTTCATACCGAAAATATGCCAATTACTGAAAACAGCAATGGGTCATATTTTGCCCAAACCCCCCTGCAATTTTTAAAATGTCTGAAATGTCGGAAATTTGACTCCTGAGCGTGATTTTTGAGCCGAATTCTGACTCTCTACACCTATTTTCAGTTTCAAATTACGACATTTCATACCGAAAATATGCCAATTACTGAAAACGGCGATGGGTCATATTTTGCCCAAACCCCCCTGCAGTTTTTAAATGTCTAAAATGTCGGAAATTTGACTCCTGAGCGTGATTTTCGAGCCGAATTCTGACTCTCTACACCTATTTTCAGTTTCAAATTACGACGTTTCATACCGAAAATATGCCAATTACTGAAAACGGCGATGGGTCATATTTTGCCCAAACCCCCCTGCAGTTTTAAAAATGTTTGAAATGTCGGAAATTTGACTCCTGAGCGTGATTTTTGAGCCGAATTGTGACTCTCTGCAGCTATTTTCAGTTTCAAATTACGACTTTTTATACCGAAAATATGCCAATTACTGTAAACGGCGATGGGTCATATTTTGCCCAAACCCCCCTGCAGTTTTCAAAATGTCTGAAATGTCGGAAATTTGACTCCTGAGCGTGATTTTTTTTGCCGAATTCTGACTCTCTGCACCTATTTTCAGTTTCAAATTACGACGTTTCATACCGAAAATATGCCAATTACTGAAAACAGCGATGGGTCATATTTTGCCCAAACCCCCCTGCAGTTTTTAAAATGTCTGAAATGTCGGAAATTTTACTCCTGAGCGTGATTTTTGAGCCGAATTCTGACTCTCTGCACCTATTTTCAGTTTCAAATTACGAAGTTTCATACCGAAAATATGCCAATTACTGAAAACGGCGATGGGTCATATTTTGCCCAAACTCCCCTGCAGTTTTCAAAATATCTGAAATGTCCGAAATTTGACTTATGAGCGTGATTTTTGAGCCGAATTCTGACTCTCTGCACCGATTTTCATTTTCAAACTACGACTTTTTATACCGAAAATATGCCAATTACTGAAAACGGCGATGGGTCATATTTTGCCTGCAGTTTTCAAAATGTCTGAAATGTCGGAAATTTGACTCCTGAGCGTGATTTTCCAGCCGAATTCTGACTCTCTGCACCTATTTTCAGTTTCAAATTACGACTTTTCATACCGAAAATATGCCAATTACTGAAAACAGCGATGGGTCATATTTTGGCCAAACCCCCCTGCAGTTTTTAAAATGTCTGAAATGTCGGAAATTTGACTCCTGAGCGTGATTTTTAAGCCAAATTCTGACTCTCTGCAGCTATTTTCAGTTTCAAATTACGACTTTTTATACCGAAAATATGCCAATTACTGAAAACGGCGATGGGTCATATTTTGACCAAACCCCCCTGCAGTTTTTAAAATGTTTGAAATGTCGGAAATTTGACTCCTGAGCGTGATTTTTGAGCCGAATTGTGACTCTCTGCAGCTATTTTCAGTTTCAAATTACGACTTTTTATACCGAAAATATGCCAATTACTGTAAACGGCGATGGGTCATATTTTGCCCAAACCCCCCTGCAGTTTTCAAAATGTCTGAAATGTCGGAAATTTGGCTCCTGAGCGTGATTTTTTATCCGAATTCTGACTCTCTGCACCTATTTTTAGTTTCAAATTACGAATTTTTATACCGAAAATATGCCAATTACTGAAAATGGCGATGGGTCATATTTTGCCCAAACCCCCCCTGCAGTTTTCAAAATGTCTGAAATGTCGGAAATTTGACTCCTGAGCGTGATTTTTGAGCCGAATTCTGACTCTCTGCACCTATTTTTAGTTTCAAATTACGACTTTCTATACCGAAAATATGCCAATTACTGAAAACGGCGATGGGTCATATTTTGCCCAAACCCCCCTGCAGTTTTCAAAATGTCTGAAATGTCGGAAATTTGACTCCTGAGCATGATTTTTCATCCGAATTCTAACTCTCTGCACCTATTTTCAGTTTAAAATTACGACTTTTTATACCGAAAATATGCCAATTACTGAAAACGGCGATGGGTCATATTTTGCCAAACCCCCCTGCAATTTTCAAAATGTCTGAAATGTCGGAAATTTGACTCCTGAGCGTGATTTTTGAGCCGAATTCGGACTCTCTGCACCTATTTTCAGTTTCAAATTACGAATTTTTATACCGAAAATATGCCAATTACTGAAAACGGCGATGGGTCATAATTTGCCCAAACCCCCCCCTGCAGTTTTTAGAATGTCTGAAATGTCGGAAATTTGACTCTTGAGCGTGATTTTTGAGCCGAATTCTGACTCTCTGCACCTATTTCCAGTTTCAAATTACGACTTTTTCTACCGAAAATATGCCAATTACTGAAAACGGCGATGGGTCATATTTTACCCAAACCCCCCTGCAGTTTTCAAAATGTCTGAAATGTCGGAAATTTTACTCCTGAGCGTGATTTTTGAGCCGAATTCTGACTCTCTGCACCTATTTTCAGTTTCAAATTACGACGTTTCATACCGAAAATATGCCAATTACTGAAAACAGCAATGGGTCATATTTTGCCCAAACCCCCCTGCAATTTTTAAAATGTCTGAAATGTCGGAAATTTGACTCCTGAGCGTGATTTTTGAGCCGAATACTGACTCTCTGCACCTATTTTCAGTTTCAAATTACGACTTTTTATACCGAAAATATGCCAATTACTGAAAACGGCGATGGGTCATATTTTACACAAACCCCCCTGCAGTTTTCAAAATGTCTGAAATGTCGGAAATTTGACTCCTGAGCGTGATTTTTGAGCCGAATTCTGACTCTCTACACCTATTTTCAGTTTCAAATTACGACGTTTCATACCGAAAATATGCCAATTACTGAAAACGGCGATGGGTCATATTTTGCCCAAACCCCCCTGCAGTTTTAAAAATGTTTGAAATGTCGGAAATTTGACTCCTGAGCGTGATTTTTGAGCCGAATTGTGACTCTCTGCAGCTATTTTCAGTTTCAAATTACGACTTTTTATACCGAAAATATGCCAATTACTGTAAACGGCGATGGGTCATATTTTGCCCAAACCCCCCTGCAGTTTTCAAAATGTCTGAAATGTCGGAAATTTGACTCCTGAGCGTGATTTTTTAGCCGAATTCTGACTCTCTGCACCTATTTTCAGTTTCAAATTACGACGTTTCATACCGAAAATATGCCAATTACTGAAAACAGCGATGGGTCATATTTTGCCCAAACCCCCCTGCAGTTTTTAAAATGTCTGAAATGTCGGAAATTTTACTCCTGAGCGTGATTTTTGAGCCGAATTCTGACTCTCTGCACCTATTTTCAGTTTCAAATTACGAAGTTTCATACCGAAAATATGCCAATTACTGAAAACGGCGATGGGTCATATTTTGACCAAACCCTCCTGCAGTTTTCAAAATGTTTGAAATGTCGGAAATTTGACTCCTGGGCGTGATTTTTGAGCCGAATTGTGACTCTCTGCAGCTATTTTCAGTTTCAAACTACGACTTTTTATACCGAAAATATGCCAATTACTAAAAACGGCGATGGGTCAAATTTTACCCAAAGCCCCCTGCAGTTTTCAAAATATCTGAAATGTCGGAAATTTGACTCCTGAGCGTGATTTATGAGCCGAATTCTGACTCTCTGCACCTATTTTCATTTTCAAACTAGGACTTTTTATACCGAAAATATGCCAATTACTGAAAACGGCGATGGGTCATATTTTGCCCAACCCCTCCTGCAGTTTTCAAAATGTCTGAAATGTCGGAAATTTGACTCCTGAGCGTGATTTTCCAGCCGAATTCTGACTCTCTGCACCTATTTTCAGTTTCAAATTACGACTTTTCATACCGAAAATATGCCAATTACTGAAAACAGCGATGGGTCATATTTTGGCCAAACCCCCCTGCAGTTTTTAAAATGTCTGAAATGTCGGAAATTTGACTCCTGAGCGTGATTTTTAAGCCAAATTCTGACTCTCTGCAGCTATTTTCAGTTTCAAATTACGACTTTTTATACCGAAAATATGCCAATTACTGAAAACGGCGATGGGTCATATTTTGACCAAACCCTCCTGCAGTTTTCAAAATGTTTGAAATGTCGGAAATTTGACTCCTGGGCGTGATTTTTGAGCCGAATTGTGACTCTCTGCAGCTATTTTCAGTTTCAAATTACGACTTTTTATACCGAAAATATGCCAATTACTGTAAACGGCGATGGGTCATATTTTGCCCAAACCCCCCTGCAGTTTTCAAAATGTCTGAAATGTCGGAAATTTGGCTCCTGAGCGTGATTTTTTATCCGAATTCTGACTCTCTGCACCTATTTTTAGTTTCAAATTACGAATTTTTATACCGAAAATATGCCAATTACTGAAAATGGCGATGGGTCATATTTTGCCCAAACCCCCCTGCTGTTTTCAAAATGTCTGAAATGTCGGAAATTTGACTCCTGAGCGTGATTTTTGAGCCGAATTCTGACTCTCTGCACCTATTTTCAGTTTCAAATTACGACGTTTCATACCGAAAATATGCCAATTACTGTAAACGGCGATGGGTCATATTTTGCCCAAACCCCCCTGCAGTTTTCAAAATGTCTGAAATGTCGGAAATTTGACTCCTGAGCGTGATTTTTGAGCCGAATTCTGACTCTCTGCACCTATTTTCAGTTTCAATATACGACGTTTCATACCAAAAATATGCCAATTACTGAAAACGGCGATGGGTCATATTTTGCCCAAACCCCCCTGCAGTTTTCAAAATGTCTGAAATGTCGGAAATTTGACTCCTGAGCGTGATTTTTGAGCCGAATACTGACTCTCTGCACCTATTTTCAGTTTCAAATTACGACTTTTTATACCGAAAATATTCCAATTACTGAAAACGGCGATGGGTCATATTTTGCCCAAACCCCTCTGCAGTTTTCAAAATATCTGAAATGTCGGAAATTGGCTCCTGAGCGTGATTTTTGAGCCGAATTCTGACTCTCTGCACCTATTTTCAGTTTCAAATTACGACGTTTCATACCGAAAATATGCCAATTACTGAAAGCGGCGATGGGTCATATTTTGCCCAAACCCCTCTACAGTTTTCAAAATGTCTGAAATGTCTTAAATTTGAGTCCTGAGCGTGATTTTTTATCCGAATTCTGACTCTCTGCACCTATTTTCAGTTTCAAATTACGGTTTTTTATACCGAAAATATGCCAATTACTGAAAACGGCGATGGGTCATATTTTGACCAAACCCCCCTGCAGTTTTCAAAATGTCTGAAATGTCGGAAATTTGACTCCTGAGCGTGATTTTTGAGCCGATTTCTGACTCTCTGCACCTATTTTCAGTTTCAAATTACGACGTTTCATACCGAAAATATGCCAATTACTGAAAACAGCGATGGGTCATATTTTGCCCAAACCCCCCTGCAGTTTTTAAAATGTCTGAAATGTCGGAAATTTGGCTCCTGAGCGTGATTTTTTATCCGAATTCTGACTCTCTGCACCTATTTTTAGTTTCAAATTACGAATTTTTATACCGAAAATATGCCAATTACTGAAAATGGCGATGGGTCATATTTTGCCCAAACCCCCCTGCTGTTTTCAAAATGTCTGAAATGTCGGAAATTTGACTCCTGAGCGTGATTTTTGAGCCGAATTCTGACTCTCTGCACCTATTTTCAGTTTCAAATTACGACGTTTCATACCGAAAATATGCCAATTACTGTAAACGGCGATGGGTCATATTTTGCCCAAACCCCCCTGCAGTTTTCAAAATGTCTGAAATATCGGAAATTTGACTCCTGAGCGTGATTTTTGAGCCGAATTCTGACTCTCTGCACCTATTTTCAGTTTCAATATACGACGTTTCATACCGAAAATATGCCAATTACTGAAAACGGCGATGGGTCATATTTTGCCCAAACCCCCCTGCAGTTTTTAAAATGTCTGAAATGTCGGAAATTTGACTCCTGAGCGTGATTTTTGAGCCGAATTCTGACTCTCTGCACCTATTTTCAGTTACAAATTACGACGTTTCATACCGAAAATATGCCAATTACTGTAAACGGCGATGGGTCATATTTTGCCCAAACCCCCCTGCAGTTTTCAAAATGTCTGAAATGTCGGAAATTTGAATCCTGAGCGTGATTTTTTATCCGAATTCTGACTCTCTGCACCTATTTTCAGTTTCAAATTACGACTTTTTATACCGAAAATATGCCAATTACTGAAAACGGCGATGGGTCATATTTTGCCCAAACCCCCCTGCAGTTTTTAAAATGTCTGAAATGTCGGAAATTTGACTCCTGAGCGTGATTTTTGAGCCGAATTGTGACTCTCTGCAGCTATTTTCAGTTTCAAATTACGACTTTTTATACCGAAAATATGCCAATTACTGAAAACGTCGATGGGTCATATTTTGCCCAAACCCCCGTGCAGTTTTCAAAATGTCTGAAATGTCGGAAATTCGACTCCTGAGCGTGATTTTTGAGCCGAATTCTGACTCTCTGCACCTATTTTCAGTTTCAAATTACGACGTTTCATACCGAAAATATGCCAATTACTGTAAACGGCGATGGGTCATATTTTGCCCAAACCCCCCTGCAGTTTTCAAAATGTCTGAAATGTCGGAAATTTGACTCCTGAGCGTGATTTTTTATCCGAATTCTGACTCTCTGCACCTATTTTCAGTTTCAAATTACGACTTTTTATACCGAAAATATGCCAATTACTGAAAACGGCGATGGGTCATATTTTGCCCAAACCCCCCTGAAGTTTTCAAAATGTCTGAAATGTCGAAAATTTGACTCCTGAGTGTGATTTTTGAGCCGAATTCTGACTCTCTGCACCTATTTTCTGTTTCAAATTACGACGTTTCATACCGAAAATATGCCAATTACTAAAAACGGCGATGGGTCATATTTTGCCCAAACCCCCCCCTGCAGTTTTTAAAATGTCTGAAATGTCGGAAATTTGACTCCTGAGCGTGATTTTTGAGCCGAATTCTGACTCTCTGCACCTATTTTTAGTTTCAATATACGACGTTTCATACCGAAAATATGCCAATTACTGTAAACGGCGATGGTTCATATTTTGCCCAAACCCCCCTGCAGTTTTCAAAATGTCTGAAATGTCGGAAATTTGACTCCTGAGCGTGATTTTTTAGCCGAATTCTGACTCTCTGCACCTATTTTCAGTTTCAAATTACGACTTTTCATACCGAAAATATGCCAATTACTGAAAACGGCGATGGGTCATATTTTGCCCAAACCCCCCTGCAGTTTTTAAAATGTCTGCAATGTCGGAAATTTGACTCCTGAGCGTGATTTTTGAGCCGAATTGTGACTCTCTGCAGCTATTTTCAGTTTCAAATTACGACTTTTTATACCGAAAATATGCCAATTACTGAAAACGGCGATGGGTCATATTTTGCCCAAACCCCCCTGCAGTTTTCAAAATGTCTGATATGTCGGAAATTTGACTCCTGAGCGTGATTTTTTATCCGAATTCTGACTCTCTGTACCTATTTTCAGTTTAAAATTACGAATTTTTATACCGAAAATATGTCAATTACTGAAAACGGCGATGGGTCATATTTTGCCCAAACCCCCCTGCAGTTTTCAAAATGTCTGAAATGTCGGAAATTTGACTCCTGAGCGTGATTTTTGAGCCGAATTGTGACTCTCTGCAGCTATTTTCAGTTTCAAATTACGACTTTTTATACCGAAAATATGCCAATTACTGTAAACGGCGATGAGTCATATTTTGCCCAAACCCCCCTGCAGTTTTCAAAATGTCTGAAATGTCGGAAATTTGACTCCTGAGCGTGATTTTTTTTGCCGAATTCTGACTCTCTGCACCTATTTTCAGTTTCAAATTACGACGTTTCATACCGAAAATATGCCAATTACTGAAAACAGCGATGGGTCATATTTTGCCCAAACCCCCCTGCAGTTTTTAAAATGTCTGAAATGTCGGAAATTTTACTCCTGAGCGTGATTTTTGAGCCGAATTCTGACTCTCTGCACCTATTTTCAGTTTCAAATTACGAAGTTTCATACCGAAAATATGCCAATTACTGAAAACGGCGATGGGTCATATTTTGCCCAAACTCCCCTGCAGTTTTCAAAATATCTGAAATGTCCGAAATTTGACTTATGAGCGTGATTTTTGAGCCGAATTCTGACTCTCTGCACCGATTTTCATTTTCAAACTACGACTTTTTATACCGAAAATATGCCAATTACTAAAAACGGCGATGGGTCTAATTTTACCCAAAGCCCCCTGCAGTTTTCAAAATATCTGAAATGTCGGAAATTTGACTCCTGAGCGTGATTTATGAGCCGAATTCTGACTCTCTGCACCTATTTTCATTTTCAAACTACGACTTTTTATACCGAAAATATGCCAATTACTGAAAACGGCGATGGGTCATATTTTGCCTGCAGTTTTCAAAATGTCTGAAATGTCGGAAATTTGACTCCTGAGCGTGATTTTCCAGCCGAATTCTGACTCTCTGCACCTATTTTCAGTTTCAAATTACGACTTTTCATACCGAAAATATGCCAATTACTGAAAACAGCGATGGGTCATATTTTGGCCAAACCCCCCTGCAGTTTTTAAAATGTCTGAAATGTCGGAAATTTGACTCCTGAGCGTGATTTTTAAGCCAAATTCTGACTCTCTGCAGCTATTTTCAGTTTCAAATTACGACTTTTTATACCGAAAATATGCCAATTACTGAAAACGGCGATGGGTCATATTTTGCCCAAACCCCCCTGCAGTTTTTAAACTGTCTGAAATGTCGGAAATTTGACTCCTGAGCGTGATTTTTGAGCCGAATTCTGACTCTCTGCACCTATTTTCAGTTACAAATTACGACGTTTCATACCGAAAATATGCCAATTACTGTAAACGGCGATGGGTCATATTTTGCCCAAACCCCCCTGCAGTTTTCAAAATGTCTGAAATGTCGGAAATTTGAATCCTGAGCGTGATTTTTTATCCGAATTCTGACTCTCTGCACCTATTTTCAGTTTCAAATTACGACTTTTTATACCGAAAATATGCCAATTACTGAAAACGGCGATGGGTCATATTTTGCCCAAACCCCCCTGCAGTTTTTAAAATGTCTGAAATGTCGGAAATTTGACTCCTGAGCGTGATTTTTTTTGCCGAATTGTGACTCTCTGCAGCTATTTTCAGTTTCAAATTACGACTTTTTATACCGAAAATATGCCAATTACTGAAAACGTCGATGGGTCATATTTTGCCCAAACCCCCGTGCAGTTTTCAAAATGTCTGAAATGTCGGAAATTCGACTCCTGAGCGTGATTTTTGAGCCGAATTCTGACTCTCTGCACCTATTTTCAGTTTCAAATTACGACGTTTCATACCGAAAATATGCCAATTACTGTAAACGGCGATGGGTCATATTTTGCCCAAACCCCCCTGCAGTTTTCAAAATGTCTGAAATGTCGGAAATTTGACTCCTGAGCGTGATTTTTTATCCGAATTCTGACTCTCTGCACCTATTTTCAGTTTCAAATTACGACTTTTTATACCGAAAATATGCCAATTACTGAAAACGGCGATGGGTCATATTTTGCCCAAACCCCCCTGAAGTTTTCAAAATGTCTGAAATGTCGAAAATTTGACTCCTGAGTGTGATTTTTGAGCCGAATTCTGACTCTCTGCACCTATTTTCTGTTTCAAATTACGACGTTTCATACCGAAAATATGCCAATTACTAAAAACGGCGATGGGTCATATTTTGCCCAAACCCCCCCCCTGCAGTTTTTAAAATGTCTGAAATGTCGGAAATTTGACTCCTGAGCGTGATTTTTGAGCCGAATTCTGACTCTCTGCACCTATTTTTAGTTTCAATATACGACGTTTCATACCGAAAATATGCCAATTACTGTAAACGGCGATGGTTCATATTTTGCCCAAACCCCCCTGCAGTTTTCAAAATGTCTGAAATGTCGGAAATTTGACTCCTGAGCGTGATTTTTTAGCCGAATTCTGACTCTCTGCACCTATTTTCAGTTTCAAATTACGACTTTTCATACCGAAAATATGCCAATTACTGAAAACGGCGATGGGTCATATTTTGCCCAAACCCCCCTGCAGTTTTTAAAATGTCTGCAATGTCGGAAATTTGACTCCTGAGCGTGATTTTTGAGCCGAATTGTGACTCTCTGCAGCTATTTTCAGTTTCAAATTACGACTTTTTATACCGAAAATATGCCAATTACTGTAAACGGCGATGAGTCATATTTTGCCCAAACCCCCCTGCAGTTTTCAAAATGTCTGAAATGTCGGAAATTTGACTCCTGAGCGTGATTTTTTTTGCCGAATTCTGACTCTCTGCACCTATTTTCAGTTTCAAATTACGACGTTTCATACCGAAAATATGCCAATTACTGAAAACAGCGATGGGTCATATTTTGCCCAAACCCCCCTGCAGTTTTTAAAATGTCTGAAATGTCGGAAATTTTACTCCTGAGCGTGATTTTTGAGCCGAATTCTGACTCTCTGCACCTATTTTCAGTTTCAAATTACGAAGTTTCATACCGAAAATATGCCAATTACTGAAAACGGCGATGGGTCATATTTTGCCCAAACTCCCCTGCAGTTTTCAAAATATCTGAAATGTCCGAAATTTGACTTATGAGCGTGATTTTTGAGCCGAATTCTGACTCTCTGCACCGATTTTCATTTTCAAACTACGACTTTTTATACCGAAAATATGCCAATTACTAAAAACGGCGATGGGTCTAATTTTACCCAAAGCCCCCTGCAGTTTTCAAAATATCTGAAATGTCGGAAATTTGACTCCTGAGCGTGATTTATGAGCCGAATTCTGACTCTCTGCACCTATTTTCATTTTCAAACTACGACTTTTTATACCGAAAATATGCCAATTACTGAAAACGGCGATGGGTCATATTTTGCCTGCAGTTTTCAAAATGTCTGAAATGTCGGAAATTTGACTCCTGAGCGTGATTTTCCAGCCGAATTCTGACTCTCTGCACCTATTTTCAGTTTCAAATTACGACTTTTCATACCGAAAATATGCCAATTACTGAAAACAGCGATGGGTCATATTTTGGCCAAACCCCCCTGCAGTTTTTAAAATGTCTGAAATGTCGGAAATTTGACTCCTGAGCGTGATTTTTAAGCCAAATTCTGACTCTCTGCAGCTATTTTCAGTTTCAAATTACGACTTTTTATACCGAAAATATGCCAATTACTGAAAACGGCGATGGGTCATATTTTGCCCAAACCCCCCTGCAGTTTTTAAACTGTCTGAAATGTCGGAAATTTGACTCCTGAGCGTGATTTTTGAGCCGAATTCTGACTCTCTGCACCTATTTTCAGTTACAAATTACGACGTTTCATACCGAAAATATGCCAATTACTGTAAACGGCGATGGGTCATATTTTGCCCAAACCCCCCTGCAGTTTTCAAAATGTCTGAAATGTCGGAAATTTGAATCCTGAGCGTGATTTTTTATCCGAATTCTGACTCTCTGCACCTATTTTCAGTTTCAAATTACGACTTTTTATACCGAAAATATGCCAATTACTGAAAACGGCGATGGGTCATATTTTGCCCAAACCCCCCTGCAGTTTTTAAAATGTCTGAAATGTCGGAAATTTGACTCCTGAGCGTGATTTTTGAGCCGAATTGTGACTCTCTGCAGCTATTTTCAGTTTCAAATTACGACTTTTTATACCGAAAATATGCCAATTACTGAAAACGTCGATGGGTCATATTTTGCCCAAACCCCCGTGCAGTTTTCAAAATGTCTGAAATGTCGGAAATTCGACTCCTGAGCGTGATTTTTGAGCCGAATTCTGACTCTCTGCACCTATTTTCAGTTTCAAATTACGACGTTTCATACCGAAAATATGCCAATTACTGTAAACGGCGATGGGTCATATTTTGCCCAAACCCCCCTGCAGTTTTCAAAATGTCTGAAATGTCGGAAATTTGACTCCTGAGCGTGATTTTTTATCCGAATTCTGACTCTCTGCACCTATTTTCAGTTTCAAATTACGACTTTTTATACCGAAAATATGCCAATTACTGAAAACGGCGATGGGTCATATTTTGCCCAAACCCCCCTGAAGTTTTCAAAATGTCTGAAATGTCGAAAATTTGACTCCTGAGTGTGATTTTTGAGCCGAATTCTGACTCTCTGCACCTATTTTCTGTTTCAAATTACGACGTTTCATACCGAAAATATGCCAATTACTAAAAACGGCGATGGGTCATATTTTGCCCAAACCCCCCCCTGCAGTTTTTAAAATGTCTGAAATGTCGGAAATTTGACTCCTGAGCGTGATTTTTGAGCCGAATTCTGACTCTCTGCACCTATTTTTAGTTTCAATATACGACGTTTCATACCGAAAATATGCCAATTACTGTAAACGGCGATGGTTCATATTTTGCCCAAACCCCCCTGCAGTTTTCAAAATGTCTGAAATGTCGGAAATTTGACTCCTGAGCGTGATTTTTTAGCCGAATTCTGACTCTCTGCACCTATTTTCAGTTTCAAATTACGACTTTTCATACCGAAAATATGCCAATTACTGAAAACGGCGATGGGTCATATTTTGCCCAAACCCCCCTGCAGTTTTTAAAATGTCTGCAATGTCGGAAATTTGACTCCTGAGCGTGATTTTTGAGCCGAATTGTGACTCTCTGCAGCTATTTTCAGTTTCAAATTACGACTTTTTATACCGAAAATATGCCAATTACTGTAAACGGCGATGGGTCATATTTTGCCCAAACCCCCCTGCAGTTTTCAAAATGTCTGATATGTCGGAAATTTGACTCCTGAGCGTGATTTTTTATCCGAATTCTGACTCTCTGTACCTATTTTCAGTTTAAAATTACGAATTTTTATACCGAAAATATGTCAATTACTGAAAACGGCGATGGGTCATATTTTGCCCAAACCCCCCTGCAGTTTTCAAAATGTCTGAAATGTCGGAAATTTGACTCCTGAGCGTGATTTTTGAGCCGAATTGTGACTCTCTGCAGCTATTTTCAGTTTCAAATTACGACTTTTTATACCGAAAATATGCCAATTACTGTAAACGGCGATGAGTCATATTTTGCCCAAACCCCCCTGCAGTTTTCAAAATGTCTGAAATGTCGGAAATTTGACTCCTGAGCGTGATTTTTTTTGCCGAATTCTGACTCTCTGCACCTATTTTCAGTTTCAAATTACGACGTTTCATACCGAAAATATGCCAATTACTGAAAACAGCGATGGGTCATATTTTGCCCAAACCCCCCTGCAGTTTTTAAAATGTCTGAAATGTCGGAAATTTTACTCCTGAGCGTGATTTTTGAGCCGAATTCTGACTCTCTGCACCTATTTTCAGTTTCAAATTACGAAGTTTCATACCGAAAATATGCCAATTACTGAAAACGGCGATGGGTCATATTTTGCCCAAACTCCCCTGCAGTTTTCAAAATATCTGAAATGTCCGAAATTTGACTTATGAGCGTGATTTTTGAGCCGAATTCTGACTCTCTGCACCGATTTTCATTTTCAAACTACGACTTTTTATACCGAAAATATGCCAATTACTAAAAACGGCGATGGGTCTAATTTTACCCAAAGCCCCCTGCAGTTTTCAAAATATCTGAAATGTCGGAAATTTGACTCCTGAGCGTGATTTATGAGCCGAATTCTGACTCTCTGCACCTATTTTCATTTTCAAACTACGACTTTTTATACCGAAAATATGCCAATTACTGAAAACGGCGATGGGTCATATTTTGCCTGCAGTTTTCAAAATGTCTGAAATGTCGGAAATTTGACTCCTGAGCGTGATTTTCCAGCCGAATTCTGACTCTCTGCACCTATTTTCAGTTTCAAATTACGACTTTTCATACCGAAAATATGCCAATTACTGAAAACAGCGATGGGTCATATTTTGGCCAAACCCCCCTGCAGTTTTTAAAATGTCTGAAATGTCGGAAATTTGACTCCTGAGCGTGATTTTTAAGCCAAATTCTGACTCTCTGCAGCTATTTTCAGTTTCAAATTACGACTTTTTATACCGAAAATATGCCAATTACTGAAAACGGCGATGGGTCATATTTTGACCAAACCCCCCTGCAGTTTTTAAAATGTTTGAAATGTCGGAAATTTGACTCCTGAGCGTGATTTTTGAGCCGAATTGTGACTCTCTGCAGCTATTTTCAGTTTCAAATTACGACTTTTTATACCGAAAATATGCCAATTACTGTAAACGGCGATGGGACATATTTTGCCCAAACCCCCCTGCAGTTTTCAAAATGTCTGAAATGTCGGAAATTTGGCTCCTGAGCGTGATTTTTTATCCGAATTCTGACTCTCTGCACCTATTTTTAGTTTCAAATTACGAATTTTTATACCGAAAATATGCCAATTACTGAAAATGGCGATGGGTCATATTTTGCCCAAACCCCCCCTGCAGTTTTCAAAATGTCTGAAATGTCGGAAATTTGACTCCTGAGCGTGATTTTTGAGCCGAATTCTGACTCTCTGCACCTATTTTTAGTTTCAAATTACGACTTTCTATACCGAAAATATGCCAATTACTGAAAACGGCGATGGGTCATATTTTGCCCAAACCCCCCTGCAGTTTTCAAAATGTCTGAAATGTCGGAAATTTGACTCCTGAGCATGATTTTTCATCCGAATTCTAACTCTCTGCACCTATTTTCAGTTTAAAATTACGACTTTTTATACCGAAAATATGCCAATTACTGAAAACGGCGATGGGTCATATTTTGCCAAACCCCCCTGCAATTTTCAAAATGTCTGAAATGTTGGAAATTTGACTCCTGAGCGTGATTTTTGAGCCGAATTCGGACTCTCTGCACCTATTTTCAGTTTCAAATTACGAATTTTTATACCGAAAATATGCCAATTACTGAAAACGGCGATGGGTCATAATTTGCCCAAACCCCCCCTGCAGTTTTTAGAATGTCTGAAATGTCGGAAATTTGACTCTTGAGCGTGATTTTTGAGCCGAATTCTGACTCTCTGCACCTATTTCCAGTTTCAAATTACGACTTTTTCTACCGAAAATATGCCAATTACTGAAAACGGCGATGGGTCATATTTTACCCAAACCCCCCTGCAGTTTTCAAAATGTCTGAAATGTCGGAAATTTTACTCCTGAGCGTGATTTTTGAGCCGAATTCTGACTCTCTGCACCTATTTTCAGTTTCAAATTACGACGTTTCATACCGAAAATATGCCAATTACTGAAAACAGCAATGGGTCATATTTTGCCCAAACCCCCCTGCAATTTTTAAAATGTCTGAAATGTCGGAAATTTGACTCCTGAGCGTGATTTTTGAGCCGAATACTGACTCTCTGCACCTATTTTCAGTTTCAAATTACGACTTTTTATACCGAAAATATGCCAATTACTGAAAACGGCGATGGGTCATATTTTGCCCAAACCCCCCTGCAGTTTTTAAATGTCTAAAATGTCGGAAATTTGACTCCTGAGCGTGATTTTTGAGCCGAATTCTGACTCTCTACACCTATTTTCAGTTTCAAATTACGACGTTTCATACCGAAAATATGCCAATTACTGAAAACGGCGATGGGTCATATTTTGCCCAAACCCCCCTGCAGTTTTAAAAATGTTTGAAATGTCGGAAATTTGACTCCTGAGCGTGATTTTTGAGCCGAATTGTGACTCTCTGCAGCTATTTTCAGTTTCAAATTACGACTTTTTATACCGAAAATATGCCAATTACTGTAAACGGCGATGGGTCATATTTTGCCCAAACCCCCCTGCAGTTTTCAAAATGTCTGAAATGTCGGAAATTTGACTCCTGAGCGTGATTTTTTAGCCGAATTCTGACTCTCTGCACCTATTTTCAGTTTCAAATTACGACGTTTCATACCGAAAATATGCCAATTACTGAAAACAGCGATGGGTCATATTTTGCCCAAACCCCCCTGCAGTTTTTAAAATGTCTGAAATGTCGGAAATTTTACTCCTGAGCGTGATTTTTGAGCCGAATTCTGACTCTCTGCACCTATTTTCAGTTTCAAATTACGAAGTTTCATACCGAAAATATGCCAATTACTGAAAACGGCGATGGGTCATATTTTGACCAAACCCTCCTGCAGTTTTCAAAATGTTTGAAATGTCGGAAATTTGACTCCTGGGCGTGATTTTTGAGCCGAATTGTGACTCTCTGCAGCTATTTTCAGTTTCAAACTACGACTTTCTATACCGAAAATATGCCAATTACTAAAAACGGCGATGGGTCAAATTTTACCCAAAGCCCCCTGCAGTTTTCAAAATATCTGAAATGTCGGAAATTTGACTCCTGAGCGTGATTCATGAGCCGAATTCTGACTCTCTGCACCTATTTTCATTTTCAAACTAGGACTTTTTATACCGAAAATATGCCAATTACTGAAAACGGCGATGGGTCATATTTTGCCCAACCCCCCCTGCAGTTTTCAAAATGTCTGAAATGTCGGAAATTTGACTCCTGAGCGTGATTTTCCAGCCGAATTCTGACTCTCTGCACCTATTTTCAGTTTCAAATTACGACTTTTCATACCGAAAATATGCCAATTACTGAAAACAGCGATGGGTCATATTTTGGCCAAACCCCCCTGCAGTTTTTAAAATGTCTGAAATGTCGGAAATTTGACTCCTGAGCGTGATTTTTAAGCCAAATTCTGACTCTCTGCAGCTATTTTCAGTTTCAAATTACGACTTTTTATACCGAAAATATGCCAATTACTGAAAACGGCGATGGGTCATATTTTGACCAAACCCTCCTGCAGTTTTCAAAATGTTTGAAATGTCGGAAATTTGACTCCTGGGCGTGATTTTTGAGCCGAATTGTGACTCTCTGCAGCTATTTTCAGTTTCAAATTACGACTTTTTATACCGAAAATATGCCAATTACTGTAAACGGCGATGGGTCATATTTTGCCCAAACCCCCCTGCAGTTTTCAAAATGTCTGAAATGTCGGAAATTTGGCTCCTGAGCGTGATTTTTTATCCGAATTCTGACTCTCTGCACCTATTTTTAGTTTCAAATTACGAATTTTTATACCGAAAATATGCCAATTACTGAAAATGGCGATGGGTCATATTTTGCCCAAACCCCCCTGCTGTTTTCAAAATGTCTGAAATGTCGGAAATTTGACTCCTGAGCGTGATTTTTGAGCCGAATTCTGACTCTCTGCACCTATTTTCAGTTTCAAATTACGACGTTTCATACCGAAAATATGCCAATTACTGTAAACGGCGATGGGTCATATTTTGCCCAAACCCCCCTGCAGTTTTCAAAATGTATGAAATATCGGAAATTTGACTCCTGAGCGTGATTTTTGAGCCGAATTCTGACTCTCTGCACCTATTTTCAGTTTCAATATACGACGTTTCATACCGAAAATATGCCAATTACTGAAAACGGCGATGGGTCATATTTTGCCCAAACCCCCCTGCAGTTTTCAAAATGTCTGAAATGTCGGAAATTTGACTCCTGAGCGTGATTTTTGAGCCGAATACTGACTCTCTGCACCTATTTTCAGTTTCAAATTACGACTTTTTATACCGAAAATATTCCAATTACTGAAAACGGCGATGGGTCATATTTTGCCCAAACCCCTCTGCAGTTTTCAAAATATCTGAAATGTCGGAAATTGGCTCCTGAGCGTGATTTTTGAGCCGAATTCTGACTCTCTGCACCTATTTTCAGTTTCAAATTACGACTTTTCATACCGAAAATATGCCAATTACTGAAAACGGCGATGGGTCATATTTTGCCCAAACCCCTCTACAGTTTTCAAAATATCTGAAATGTCTTAAATTTGAGTCCTGAGCGTGATTTTTTATCCGAATTCTGACTCTCTGCACCTATTTTCAGTTTCAAATTACGACTTTTTATACCGAAAATATGCCAATTACTGAAAACGGCGATGGGTCATATTTTGACCAAACCCCCCTGCAGTTTTCAAAATGTCTGAAGTGTCGGAAATTTGACTCCTGAGCGTGATTTTTGAGCCGATTTCTGACTCTCTGCACCTATTTTCAGTTTCAAATTACGACGTTTCATACCGAAAATATGCCAATTACTGAAAACAGCGATGGGTCATATTTTGCCCAAACCCCCCTGGAGTTTTTAAAATGTCTGAAATGTCGGAAATTTGGCTCCTGAGCGTGATTTTTTATCCGAATTCTGACTCTCTGCACCTATTTTTAGTTTCAAATTACGAATTTTTATACCGAAAATATGCCAATTACTGAAAATGGCGATGGGTCATATTTTGCCCAAACCCCCCTGCTGTTTTCAAAATGTCTGAAATGTCGGAAATTTGACTCCTGAGCGTGATTTTTGACCCGAATTCTGACTCTCTGCACCTATTTTCAGTTTCAAATTACGACGTTTCATACCGAAAATATGCCAATTACTGTAAACGGCGATGGGTCATATTTTGCCCAAACCCCCCTGCAGTTTTCAAAATGTCTGAAATATCGAAAATTTGACTCCTGAGCGTGATTTTTGAGCCGAATTCTGACTCTCTGCACCTATTTTCAGTTTCAATATACGACGTTTCATACCGAAAATATGCCAATTACTGAAAACGGCGATGGGTCATATTTTGCCCAAACCCCCCTGCAGTTTTTAAAATGTCTGAAATGTCGGAAATTTTACTCCTGAGCGTGATTTTTGAGCCGAATTCTGACTCTCTGCACCTATTTTCAGTTACAAATTACGACGTTTCATACCGAAAATATGCCAATTACTGTAAACGGCGATGGGTCATATTTTGCCCAAACCCCCCTGCAGTTTTCAAAATGTCTGAAATGTCGGAAATTTGAATCCTGAGCGTGATTTTTTATCCGAATTCTGACTCTCTGCACCTATTTTCAGTTTCAAATTACGACTTTTTATACCGAAAATATGCCAATTACTGAAAACGGCGATGGGTCATATTTTGCCCAAACCCCCCTGCAGTTTTTAAAATGTCTGAAATGTCGGAAATTTGACTCCTGAGCGTGATTTTTGAGCCGAATTGTGACTCTCTGCAGCTATTTTCAGTTTCAAATTACGACTTTTTATACCGAAAATATGCCAATTACTGAAAACGTCGATGGGTCATATTTTGCCCAAACCCCCGTGCAGTTTTCAAAATGTCTGAAATGTCGGAAATTCGACTCCTGAGCGTGATTTTTGAGCCGAATTCTGACTCTCTGCACCTATTTTCAGTTTCAAATTACGACGTTTCATACCGAAAATATGCCAATTACTGTAAACGGCGATGGGTCATATTTTGCCCAAACCCCCCTGCAGTTTTCAAAATGTCTGAAATGTCGGAAATTTGACTCCTGAGCGTGATTTTTTATCCGAATTCTGACTCTCTGCACCTATTTGCAGTTTCAAATTACGACTTTTTATACCGAAAATATGCCAATTACTGAAAACGGCGATGGGTCATATTTTGCCCAAACCCCCCTGAAGTTTTCAAAATGTCTGAAATGTCGAAAATTTGACTCCTGAGTGTGATTTTTGAGCCGAATTCTGACTCTCTGCACCTATTTTCTGTTTCAAATTACGACGTTTCATACCGAAAATATGCCAATTACTAAAAACGGCGATGGGTCATATTTTGCCCAAACCCCCCCCTGCAGTTTTTAAAATGTCTGAAATGTCGGAAATTTGACTCCTGAGCGTGATTTTTGAGCCGAATTCTGACTCTCTGCACCTATTTTTAGTTTCAATATACGACGTTTCATACCGAAAATATGCCAATTACTGTAAACGGCGATGGTTCATATTTTGCCCAAACCCCCCTGCAGTTTTCAAAATGTCTGAAATGTCGGAAATTTGACTCCTGAGCGTGATTTTTTAGCCGAATTCTGACTCTCTGCACCTATTTTCAGTTTCAAATTACGACTTTTCATACCGAAAATATGCCAATTACTGAAAACGGCGATGGGTCATATTTTGCCCAAACCCCCCTGCAGTTTTTAAAATGTCTGCAATGTCGGAAATTTGACTCCTGAGCGTGATTTTTGAGCCGAATTGTGACTCTCTGCAGCTATTTTCAGTTTCAAATTACGACTTTTTATACCGAAAATATGCCAATTACTGTAAACGGCGATGGGTCATATTTTGCCCAAACCCCCCTGCAGTTTTCAAAATGTCTGATATGTCGGAAATTTGACTCCTGAGCGTGATTTTTTATCCGAATTCTGACTCTCTGTACCTATTTACAGTTTAAAATTACGAATTTTTATACCGAAAATATGTCAATTACTGAAAACGGCGATGGGTCATATTTTGCCCAAACCCCCCTGCAGTTTTCAAAATGTCTGAAATGTCGGAAATTTGACTCCTGAGCGTGATTTTTGAGCCGAATTCTGACTCTCTGCACCTGTTTTCAGTTTCAAATTACGACTTTTCATACCGAAAATATGCCAATTACTGTAAACACCGATGGGTCATATTTTGCACAAACCCCCCTGCAGTTTTCAAAATGTCTGAAATGTCGGAAATTTGACTCCTGAGCGTGATTTTTTATCCGAATTCTGACTCTCTGCACGTATTTTCAGTTTTAAATTATGATGTTTCATACCGAAAATATGCCAATTACTGAATACGGCGATGGGTCATATTTTGCCCAAACCCCCCTGCAGTTTTCAAAATGTCTGAAATGTCGGAAATTTGACTCCTGAGCATGATTTTTGAGCCGAATTCTGACTCTCTGCACCTATTTTCAGTTTCAAATTACGAATTTTTATACCGAAAATATGCCAATTACTGAAAACGGCGATGGGTCATATGTTGCCTAAACCCCCCTGCAGTTTTTAAAATGTCTGAAATGTCGGAAATTCGACTCCTGAGCGTGATTTTTGAGCCGAATTCTGACTCTCTGCACCTATTTTCAGTTTCAAATTACGACTTTTCATACCGAAAATATGCCAATTACTGAAAACGGCGATGGGTCATATTTTGCCCAAACCCCCCTGCAGTTTTCAAAATGTCTGAAATGTCGGAAATTTGACTCCTGAGCGTGATTTTTGAGCCGAATTCCGACTCTCTGCACCTTTTTTTCATTTTCAAATTACGACTTTTTATGCCGAAAATATGCCAATTACTGAAAACCGCGATGGGTCATATTTTGCCCAATCCCCCCCCCCCCCCTGCAGTTTTCAAAATATCTGAAATGTCGGAAATTTGACTCCTGAGCGTGATTTTCAAGCCGAATTCTAACTCTCTGCACCTATTTTCATTTTCAAATTACTACTTTTTATGCCAAAAGTATGTCGATTACTGAAAACCGCAATGGGTCGTATTTTGCCCAAACCCCCCTGCAGTTTTCAAAATATCTCAAGTGTCGGAAATTTGACTCTTGAGCGTGATTTTTGGGCCCAATTCTGACTCTCTGCACCTATTTTCATATATCAAATTACGACTTTTATTACCGAAAATATGCCAATTACTGAAAACGGCGATGGGTCGTATTTTGCCCAAACCCCCCTGCAGTTTTCAAAATATCTGAAATGTCAGAAATTTGACTCCAGAGCGTGATTTTTGAGCCGAATTCTGACTGTCTGCACCTATTTTCATTTTCAAATTACGACTTTTTATGCCGAAAATATGCCAATTACTGAAAACCGCGATGGGTTATATTTTGCCCAATCCCCTCTGCAGTTTTCAAAATATCTGAAATGTTGGAAATTTGACTCCTGAGCGTGATTTTCGAGCCGAATTCTAACTCTCTGCACCTATTTTCATTTTCAAATTACGACTTTTTATACCGAAAATATGCCAATTACTGAAAACGGCGATGGGTCATATTTTGCCCAACCCCCCCCCCCCCCTGCAGTTTTCAAAATATCTGAAATAGGGGTGAGTATTGAGGGTTGAGTTTTGAGGGGTGAGTAATGACAGGTGAGTATTGAAGGGTGAGTACTGAAGGGTTAATATTGAGGGGTGAGTATTGAGGGGTGAGTATTGAGGGGTGAGTATTAAGAGGTGAGTATTAACGGGTGAGTATTGAGGGGTGAGTAGTGAGGGGTGAGTATTGAGGGGTGAGTATTGAGAGGTGATTATTGAGGGGTGATTATTGAGGGGTGAGTATTGAGGGGTGAGAATTGAGGGGTGAGTATTGAGGGGTGAGTGCTGAAGGGTTAATATTGAGGGGTGAGTATTGAGGGGTGAGAATTGAGGGGTGAGTATTGAGGGGTGAGTATTGAGGGGTGAGTAGTGAGGGGTGAGTATTGAGGGGTGAGTATTAAGAGGTGAGTATTAACGGGTGAGTAGTGAGGGGTGAGTAGTGAGGGGTGAGTATTGAGGGGTGAGTATTGAGAGGTGATTATTGAGAGGTGAGTAGTGAGGGGTGATTATTGAGGGGTGAGTATTAAGAGGTGATTATTGAGGGGTGAGTATTGAGGGGTAAGATGTACCTGCTTCGCCTGCAGGAGTCCTGTGAGGTCAACGTGTTTCAGACGGAGGTCATCCAGGGAGGTCTGCAGGCGACTCATCGTAGCGTCGTATCGACGGATGACCCCTTGGACTTGTCGCTCCAGCTCCTGCCTGTACACACACTACATGAGTCCCACCACCCTTGGACTTGTCGCTCCAGGTCCTGCCTGTACACACACTACATGAGTCCCACCACCCTTGGACTTGACGCTCCAGGTCCTGCCTGTACACACACTACATGAGTCCCACCACCCTTGGACTTGACGCTCCAGGTCCTGCCTGTACACACACTACATGAGTCCCACCACCCTTGGACTTGACGCTCCAGGTCCTGCCTGTACACACACTACATGAGTCCCACCACCCTTGGACTTGTCGCTCCAGGTCCTGCCTGTAGACACACTACATGAGTCCCACCACCCTTGGACTTGTCGCTCCAGCTCCTGCCTGTACACACACTACATAAGTCCCACCACCCTTGGACTTGACGCTCCAGGTCCTGCCTGTACACACACTACATGAGTCCCACCACCCTTGGACTTGTCGCTCCAGGTCCTGCCTGTACACACACTACACCACCACCTACCTCCTACACCAGCACCTACACCACCACCTACCACCTACACCACCACCTACCTCCTACACCACCACCTACCTCCTACACCACCACCTACCTCCTACACCACCACCTACCTCCTACACCACCACCTACCTCCTACACCTCCACCTACCTCCTACACCTCCACCTACCTCCTACACCACCACCTACACCACCTACACCACCACCTACCTCCTACACCACCACCTACACCACCTCCTACACCACCACCTACCTCCTACACCACCACCTACCTCCTACACCACCACCTACCTCCTACACCACCACCTACACCACCTACACCACCACCTACCTCCTACACCACCACCTACCTCCTACACCTCCACCTACCTCCTACACCACCACCTACCTCCTACACCACCACCTACCTCCTACACCTCCACCTACCTCCTACACCTCCACCTACCACCTACACCACCACCTACACCACCTACACCACCACCTACCTCCTACACCACCACCTACCTCCTACACCACCACCTACCTCCTACACCACCACCTACCTCCTACACCACCACCTACCTCCTACACCTCCACCTACCTCCTACACCTCCACCTACCACCTACACCACCACCTACACCACCTACACCACCACCTACCTCCTACACCACCACCTACACCACCTCCTACACCACCACCTACCTCCTACACCACCACCTACCTCCTACACCACCACCTACCTCCTACACCACCACCTACACCACCTACACCACCACCTACCTCCTACACCACCACCTACCTCCTACACCTCCACCTACCTCCTACACCACCACCTACACCACCTCCTACACCACCACCTACCTCCTACACCACCACCTACACCACCTCCTACACCACCACCTACCTCCTACACCACCACCTACACCACCACCTACACCACCTCCTACACCACCACCTACACCACCTCCTACACCACCACCTACCTCCTACACCACCACCTACACCACCTCCTACACCACCACCTACCTCCTACACCACCACCTACACCACCACCTACACCACCTCCTACACCACCACCTACACCACCTCCTACACCACCACCTACCTCCTACACCACCACCTACACCACCTCCTACACCACCACCTACCTCTAACACCTTCACCTACCTCCTACTCCTGAGCACCAGCTCCTGCAGGTGGTGTCTGTCCTCCTGGGTGCTCATGGCCTCTGAGCTGGCCAGCAGGTCACCCTTCAGCTCCTGGAGGCTGATCTCACTGTTGGCCCTCACCTCCTCCAGCTCCGTCTTGGCCTCCTGTCTGTAGCAGAGAGAGAAGCTCCATCACATCACTGCACCTAGAACTGACTCGTCCTAGGTTCTAGTGGCTTGATTAGCCGATTCAAATTAGGAATGTTTGGTGTTGCACGGGGCCTTGTTTCGTCCCAGTGTGGAGCCGAGGCAACCCACACAACACCCCTGAGAAGCACGAACAAAATTTTCAACCAACACATGAATGAAATTAATTAAACAGACAACAGTAAACAGTTGATGTGAGCTCGCAAGCTAAAACTGTCCGTTCATTGAAGGCATACAAAAATGGTTTTTACAAGGGGTGACTATTTATGTGTGGTCTAATATTGACACTTAGGTAGATAGAATAGAATGATT
This sequence comes from Procambarus clarkii, assembly GCF_040958095.1. Taxonomy (NCBI): domain Eukaryota; kingdom Metazoa; phylum Arthropoda; class Malacostraca; order Decapoda; family Cambaridae; genus Procambarus; species Procambarus clarkii. Next base: position 7,710,359 of record NC_091197.1, on the reverse strand, counting down.
CGTGTTTTGTCACCTCACACAAAACTAATATAAGCATGATATATGATATGTATAAATAAGTCTTTGAAAATGTAAGAAGCTTTGCGAAACGCTTTTAGGCGTCAGACCAAAAATAAAAATGTAAAAAAATGAATTTTGGAGAGTTAATTTTTCAATTACCCTCGATAGTGAAGAAAAACGTAAGAAAAATTGAGAAGATTCGTGTTGGAATTATTAATCTTACCCTTTCGGTCATATTCAACAACATTATATATATATAAATATATATATATATATATATAAATATATATATATATATATATATATATATATATATATATATATATATATATATATAAATATATATATATATATATATATATATATATATATATATATATATATATATATATATATATATATATATATATATGTGTGTGTGTGTGTGTGTGTGTAATTACCTAAATGTAATTACCTAAGTGTAGTTACAGGATGAGAGCTACGCTTGTGGTGTCCTGTCTTCCCAGCACTCTTTGTCATATAACGCTTTGAAACTACTGACGGTCTTGGCCTCCACCACCTTCTCACCTAACTTGTTCCAACCGTCTACCACTCTGTTTGCGAAAGTGAGTTTTCTTATATTTCTTCGGCATCTGTGTTTAGCTAGTTTAAATCTATGACCTCTTGTTCTTAAAGTTCCAGGTCTCAGGAAATCTTCCATATGTGTGTGTGTGTGTGTGTGTGTGTGTGTGTGTGTGTGTGTGTGTGTGTGTGTGTGTGTGTGTGTGTGTGTGTTTATGAACTTGTACTTTTGATTTTCACTGAATCATAAAATTAAACAGAAAGTCATGACATTAAAACATCAAGAGAGGAGACGACATCCAGAGTGACGTCGTTTTCTGAAGTCTTTTGTTGTGAGTGTGGCAGGTCACATGACCCCAGGAGGGGGGGGGAGGGTGAAGGCCGCGGAAGGCGGGAACTGTAATATTACAACCTTCCTCCTGTTTACAGTGCCTATTGTCACCATCCTCAATAGTCACGAATTCAAACATACATAGTTTTCAGAGAGTACTAGTAGTAAGACTAGTAAGATATTCTTAACAAAATGAAGCTAGAAAACAAACTTAAATATTCTTAGGCCTAGTATAGCACACATATGTATTATAATAGGCCTCAGATATCATGTATTAGGCCTAGGAAGATTAGGTTAGGCTAGTTTAGTTTGTCAAAGCAACTCAAGTAATAAATCATTTTCCAGTTTGTTCAACTCAATAGTGCCAATTTCTACTATCTATCTTAGTTGTTCGTCGACATATATTCTATGGTCCTCATCCTTACTATAAGTACTGCCACAACAGGAGGATGGGGCGGAATATTATGAGACTAGAGGCGTCTGGTGTGCCTGGAGTCTGCTACAGTATTACCGTGGGTGAGGTGTGAGGACCTACCTGCAGGAGAGGACAGCCTGGGCGCCGGCGTGGTCCAGGTGCTGGAGGTGACTGGTGAGGGAGGCGATGACGCCGTCTCTGGTGGCGAGGGAGTCCTCTCTCTCCTCTTGTGCCGCTGTCATGCTCGCCTCCAGGGACCCCACCGTCGCCCCCGACGCCTGCACCACCACCATTACTTCCTCTCATTAACTACCACTTATATTTACTTGATTATATTTACTGTTAACGTTGCTGTGAACTAATTATATTTACTGATAGTGTTAGTATTGCTTGATGTAAGTGCTACTTGATGAAAGTGCTACTTGATGACACATCGTACTACTTGATGACACATGGTGCTACTTGATGACACATGGTGGCTACTTGACACATGGGTGCTACTTGGTGACACATGGGGTCCTACTTGACGACACATGGGTGCTACTTGACGACACATGGGGTCCTACTTGACGACACATGAGTGCTACTTGATGACACATGGGGTCCTACTTGACGACACATGGGTGCTACTTGATGACACATGGGGTCCTACTTGACGACACATGGGTGCTACTTGACGACACATGGGGTCCTACTTGACGACACATGGGGTCCTACTTGACGACACATGGGTGCTACTTGACGACACATGGTGCTACTTGACGACACATGGGGCTACTTGATGCTATATGATCTATCACTCATAGCCATCCACGTAAATTACTAGAGAGGATCCTCCTAATGTAAATCACATCAGGAGGAAATCAGTGAATCACCTCGAGTCTGGAGAGAACAGATCATGTCTCCAAGTATCATGGAGACTTCAAGTCTTCAAGACACCAAGCTCCCCTGACCGCAGCTACTGGAGTCTTACAACAAGGTAACAGCCATCACGCAGACGCAGACATTTTACTAACACATTTTAGCAGTAGATTAACCTCTAGAAACCTATTGTTATTCATTGATGTATTGATAAATATACTACGTACATAAACCCCCCAAACTTGTGAGCAGGTAAACACCTAGCAGGATAAATTAATAAAATACAGTCCACTTTTAAATATACAGTCCAGTTTTAATTAATAATAATAAATTAAAATTAAGTTTAATAAACTAATAATTTAATAATAAATAAACAAGTAAATTCCTGCTGAGAAAATACCCTACAGCTCGTAGTGGACTTGGAACTGAAGGCTTGGGAGCCACAATAATAGACAACTGACTCCTTGTAAGGCGGAGCGTTGGTGGCAACGCTCATCTATGCTCACATGTGTAGCTGAGCGCGTGCACGCACTCGCTCACACACACACACACACACACACACACACACACACACACACACACACACACACACCGGAGGCTAGAAAGGCGACATCCAAGAGCCAATGATCGATCCTGTAGGCACAAATAGGTGTGTAGAGACTTACGGAGAGGAGGGAGGCGTGTCTGGCCAGCTGGGAGGCGTAGAGGTAGTGGATGGTAGGACTGAAGTAGAGGCGGTGATGAACCACAGTACCCAGCTGCTTCACGGCCTCCACCAGCCTGCATGCTGATGGTAGAGACTAGTGGTTAGTGGTGGTGGTGTTGACGGCGGTAGTGAAGCTGGTGGTGATGTACCTAACAGTGTCTATCATCTATGGATCATTCAGTAAAGTCAGCAGACTTCTAGATGTTGCTATTGCTCGGCTTAGACTCGGTTACAAGCATCTCTGGAAATTTTCATTATCTGCCGACGTAGACCTGACCAAATGTAAACTGTGTCATCAAAATTATTCGCACACCCTCAGTCACTATGTGATGGAGTGCGAAAAGATACGTGAATTCAGAGAGAATTCTATAACCAATGTTTAAGGGATGTGTAAATATTTCATTCAAAATTATTTGCTACCAGAAATTTTAGCCAAATCCTCATTTTGCTAACTGTAGGTAGTAACTGTGGGTGACTGTAACCTATCCATTTCTGCCCACTGGATGGAGCGCGATGTGCAGGATAAACACATAAACTCTGACACGAGTTCTCCACGTGTCAGTTGCTTAAATTAATTTAGGCAAGACTGTAACTTGCTTAGATAAATAAATTTTGGTGGGTTCAGTCCCTGAGCCCATTATGTGCCTCTGTAACCCTATCCACTACCACCCACAAGATGGGTATGGGGTGCATAATAATCTAAACTAACAGTGTTGCTGTCAACCTGTCCTCGACTTATTACATCCAGCGGTCGACCCCACAGACGCCTTCATAAATTTTTACATGTTGTGCATTCAAAACGGGAATTATCTCAAATATAAATTAATATTTATATTTGAGATATATATTAGCATAAATATATTAGCATATTTTGCATATGTAGGCATAGGTTAGGTTAGGTTAGGTTACTAACCCTGTACTACCCCTTCCAAGTCCAATATAATCTAACCGGCATAGTGAATTATCCTGATAATGACCTCGTCTCATACTGACACTCTGTCAACATCTGGTCATGACCCGTGGGCCGTGTGCCTGGAGGAACAGCCTGGGCCACGGGTGACCCCCTGGGCCACGGGTGACTCCCTGGGCCACGGGTGACTCCCTGGGCCACGGGTGACCCCCTGGGCCACGGGTGACCCTCTGGGCCACGGGTGCGACACTCACCAACCATCTCCTCCTCGCTGACTGTGGGACTCCTGGGGTCCTGTATCTTGTAGGAGAGGTCCCGGCACCCCTCCACCAGCCTCTCCACCACCCGCACCACACAGCACTTCCTCCTGCAGGTACACACACAGTTACACGGTGTACACTAATATGGTACACTGGGTGGAAGGATATGGTACACTGGGTGGAAGGATATGGTACACTGGGTGGAAGGATATGGTACACTGGGTGGAAGGATATGGTACACTGGGTGGAAGGATATGGTACACTGGGTGGAAGGATATGGTACACTGGGTGGAAGGATATGGTACACTGGGTGAAAGGATATGGTACACTGGGTGGAAGGATATGGTACACTGGGTGGATGGATATGGTACACTGGGTGGAAGGATATGGTACACTGGGTGGAAGGATATGGTACACTGGGTGGAAGGATATGGTACACTGGGTGGAAGGATATGGTACACTGGGTGGAAGGATATGGTACACTGGGTGGAAGGATATGGTACACTGGGTGGAAGGATATGGTACACTGGGTGGAAGGATATGGTACACTGGGTGGATGGATATGGTACACTGGGTGGATGGATATGGTACACTGGGTGGATGGATATGGTACACTGGGTGGATGGATATAGTACACTGGGTGGATGAATATGGTACACTGGGTGGATGGATATGGTACACTGGGTGGATGGATATAGTACACTGGGTGGAAGGATATGGTACACTGGGTGGAAGGATATGGTACACTGGGTGGATGGATATGGTACACTGGGTGGATGGATATAGTACACTGGGTGGAAGGATATGGTACACTGGGTGGAAGGATATGGTACACTGGGTGGATGGATATGGTACACTGGGTGGATGGATATAGTACACTGGGTGGAAGGATAAGGTACACTGGGTGGATGGATATAGTACACTGGGTGGAAGGATATGGTACACTGGGTGGATGGATATAGTACACTGGGTGGAAGGATATGGTACACTGGGTGGAAGGATATGGTACACTGGGTGGATGGATATGGTACACTGGGTGGATGGATAAGGTACACTGGGTGGATGGATAAGGTACACTGGGTGGATGGATAAGGTACACCGGGTGGAAGGATATGGTACACTGGGTGGAAGGATATGGTACACTGGGTGGAAGGATATGGTACACTGGGTGGAAGGATATGGTACACTGGGTGGAAGGATATGGTACACTGGGTGGAAGGATATGGTACACTGGGTGGAAGGATATGGTACACTGGGTGGAAGGATATGGTACACTGGGTGGAAGGATATGGTACACTGGGTGGATGGATATGGTACACTGGGTGGATGGATATAGTACACTGGGTGGAAGGATATGGTACACTGGGTGGATGGATATAGTACACTGGGTGGAAGGATATGGTACACTGGGTGGATGGATATAGTACACTGGGTGGAAGGATATGGTACACTGGGTGGATGGATATAGTACACTGGGTGGAAGGATATGGTACACTGGGTGGAAGGATATGGTACACTGGGTGGATGGATATGGTACACTGGGTGGATGGATATAGTACACTGGGTGGAAGGATATGGTACACTGGGTGGAAGGATATGGTACACTGGGTGGATGGATATGGTACACTGGGTGGAAGGATATGGTACACTGGGTGGATGGATATGGTACACTGGGTGGATGGATATGGTACACTGGGTGGATGGATATGGTACACTGGGTGGATGGATAAGGTACACTGGATGCAAGGATTATAATACAATAGAGGAAAAGTATTTCTTTATCCCCCCAGTTTCTTGTAAAGTTCAAAATGGCAACGCCGCATTTGTTGTTGTCGTAGTATTGGGTTAGGTCATGAATGAACAGGCGCTTTGTAACGACGAGTCTCATTGGTCAGAACACCACTCACTTGTTTACATTATTTTCTGACAACTGTCGGAAAACATATCCCAGCAATGAATACAAATCAATAAATTTAGATTTATGACCAAGGGAGATGACACTACATGTGTGCTTATGAGTTATTGACTTTTCATGTAAACGATATACCGTATGATAATGTTACGTATTGGCATTTCCTCTGTTGAGGCAGAGACGACGTGTCGTAACATACAAAACGCTACCTCGGTCGTCGTTGGCCGTCAATCAACAACAACAAAAAACTAATCGTTTTTTCATGTTAGAAGTGAATTGCAAACATTTACATTTTCAAATATAGTTTATATACTACAAGAGGCTTCTTTGGGGAAGGGGTGGGGGGAGTCTCGAGCCCATTGTTGATGTGGCGATGTGCATTGAATTTTGTAACTTTTTTCTTTATTATAAAACCACAAATAAATACAATTAAAAATCAAGGTACCGAAGCACAAGAACAATGTCTTAACAGCTCAGGAGACATCACAAGCAATTAGACGAATAATAAACAAGCCACCAAACCAATACAACAAGTTACAAACACAGATACAAAAATATTCAAACACCAGTGTAATACACGGACACGAACCAGGGTACAATTCCATGTACGCATAAATGAAACAAAAACAAGGAAAAATAGAATAAATACAGAAATACAAAAGATACAGGAACATATATACTAGACCCTAACACACAGAGGCCGTTACCACCCACCAAAATTAAGAAAGCAAGTACAAGAAGACAATTAAGCGGAAGCCTTCAATCCCAAACATTCGCACACCCACAACCAAACAGAACAAAATAAGGGAACACGGTTCAAAGGAAAGGCCAGACACTAGACCAGATTTAAGAAAATACAAGAAAAACATACGGGACCCAGCACTCAACACATAGAACAATCTGTATCAAGGAAGGAGGGGAGACACCTCCGAACCTTGCTACAAGGCACACATGCACAGTATCCCCATTTGAACAACAAGGGTCGACAAGCATATGCTTGTCGACCCTTGTTGTTCATATGACAGCATATGAAAATACAGAAAAAAACACAAAAGTAACTGGTAAACCCAAGGGAACCATAAGTACTCCCAACACAAGTACACAAGCAAAAATAAAAACCGCATAAAACCCAATGGCGACGCACCTCCAGCACACACCCGAGGAACCCGACCAGATCAGTACTAACCACCCACCAGCGGCAGGTCCGCAAAGGCCGGATCCTCTCCTAAGGGAAAACCCATATCTCTCCTGAGGAATAGGGGAGTGGGGGGGTTCCATCGACGGGGAAACCCCCTTGAGGAAGGTCAATAAACCCCCCTTTTCAATACCAAACATGCCCTGCGCTATCACTGTCATCAGAGTCATCAACCCTCCACCTCGGCCAACTGGCACTGGGGGGGCTCACGGGGAGAAACCGGCAAAGGAGCCACCTCATCCCGCCCCTGCTCCTCCACAACCACCGACACATCCACCCCACCCTTGTCCACCATAGACTCCAAAGTGTCCGTACCACTTGGTCGCGGTACCAAGGGACCGTGACCTGGCAATGCCCTTCATGAGTTTCTGCTGAGGAACCAGCTCAGCCTGACGCGACGCGTCCTGTAGGCGTCGAGGGGGACGCGCACACTCCATCAGAGAAGCAGCTGGAAACGCCTTCCGAGACGAGGGGAAACCCCCACATCCAGACACTCCACAGGCGGAGCAAGAACACCAGAACCGCTCTCCAAAGCAGACAGGGACGTCTTCTGGGGAGCCGGTACCACCGCCACAGGAGGCAGTAAACTGAGTCTCCACCACCACATTCGGCACCACACAAAGCCAGTCAGTCGGATCCTCATCCACACACAACGGCCGTTCGGCAGCCTACGGTTGCACAAGGCACTCCAATGGCTCCTTGCAAGACACTCACACAGACAAGCGCAACATCTGGCAGGCTGGGAGGCGGGACATCATCACCAGCCGACACCTCAGAATCCACTTAATTTCAGATGGAATGAAAATTACCCTCCCTGAAGATTTTGACGCGATCAGCTGCCTTCACGGAGCAAGCTGCCGCAAGATGACCTTCCTGACCACACCTTAATAAGTATGGGGCCGATCGGAATATATACATCGGAGTGATTGAATAAATTTCACCACACAGGCAGTTTTAAACGATCTGCACTGCCACCAAGTCTGTTAACTTCACATGGAGCACCTCCACCAGCGCAATACCAAGCGCCAAGCGTATGATCAACCAGCATAGAAAACTCGAGCCCAGCCGAAGCCGTCCGCTTAAGAGGAGGCATAGACGACCCCATCATAAAGCAAAAAAGTCCCCTACACAAGCCGGGTGCCACACAGGTCACAGGACCAACACCCAACCACCAACTTCACGCTCAGGTTGTCAGCTAGGAAGCCACACCTGAGCATGTCCGCCCCCTCTGGCGACCAGCCAGCGAATCCTTAAATTTGTAAGTAGCTCATTAAGGCTAATTTGTTTACCTAAATGAATTTTGGGGTTCAGTCCCTGAGCCCAGTATGTGCCTCTGTAACTCTTTCCACTACCGCCCACAGGATGGGGTATGGGGTCCATAATAAGTAAACTAAATTAAACTAGTTGATATACTTTATACGAATAATGGTATCAAGAACAAATTACACATCAATATCAGAAATAGAGAGGAGAATCGGAAAGTGTTGTAATTCATTATCATTTAATATTACTGACAGCTGGAAGACAAAATGAAATGAAGAGGGACTATATGACTTGTGTATTTGATTCATGAGAATAATTATTAAATTAGGTAATTAAAACATTACATAATAATAATATGCATAGTTGATCAAATAATTACAAGAGAGAGGAAGAAGGGAACTATCAAGAGAAAGTACCAACCCATCACGACTATATAGCACTTGGAAGGGGTCAGGATAAGGATTTGGGATGGGACGGAGGGAAGGAATAGTGTCCAACCACTTGGACGGTCGGGGATTGAACGCCGACCTGCATGAAGCGAGACCGACCGTTGCTCTACCGTCCAGCCCAAGTGGTTGAGTAGAGAGAGACAGAGATGCAGACACAGACAGACGTACATTACAAATATGGCAGACATGTGAAATGTCCGATCATGGTATGCGTGTAATTTGTTGTCATTTGATGAATATCTCGTACTCAACCTGGACTACGTGATGATATATGTTATTAGGCAAACTAATGCTTTTAAAGGAGGCCAATTTCCTACAATAATGGTTTAACCAGGAAACTACACCAGAAAGTGTCGTCGTTTGAGTGAAAGAATGTGGGCCCATCACTCTCCACAGACCAATCACAAGTCATCTCAAAGTGGAGATTCTTTATCAAGCATGAACTTCAGGGGACTTCAACTAATGCTATATCAACGAGGGGCAATGGTTGCTATGTTAGACTGTGGTGCTGGCTGTCGGAGGAATCCGGGAACTTGAATGATAAACGTCAGTTTGGTGGGCCAAGAAAAAACTCTCCCAAAGAAGTTCAGAGAATTCTTGAATGCAACCGCTAGTATCCCTCTATGAATGCAGTATCCATCAGGGATGAACTGCAAATAGAGGTACAACTCCCCGTCGACCATTGGACGTTTTGTGTGTGACGTCACGTCGTCTCTGCCTTAACACCTAAATGCCAATACATAAACAACAAATATCATCCAATATATTGTTTACATAAAAGGTAAATTAACTCTTAAGCCCTAAAAATAGAGCTATCTCCCATTCCACTAATCTACATATTTTAATTTGTATTCACTGCGCAACGCTATTTTCCTTGTATTGTCCAATGAGACACGTCGTTACAAAGTGCCTCTTCATTCATCATATAATCCATTACAACATTAACAACAAAGGTGGCGCTGCCATCTTACACGTTCCACGAAACAGACTTCACACTCTGGGAAATATGGTACACAATTTTATCAGACATATTCCTGCACTAAGTGTTACTAATTTCTGTCTTGGGTGGTGGATAAATATTTTTCACTTGCATGTTGGTTACAGTAAGATTATGCCCAATATGTTTTAGGTTTCAGGTCGCAGTAAGGGACTCATCCTGTAGTGGTAAGTTACAGGTAGCAGTAGGGGACTCACCCTGTACTGGTAGGTTTCAGGTCACAGTAGGGGACTCACACTGTAGTGGTAGGTTACAGTAGGGACTCACCTTGCAGTGGTAGGTTACAGGTCACAGTAGGGGGACTCACCGTGTAGTGGTAGGTTACAGTAGGGGGACTCACCGTGTAGTGGTAGGTTACAGGTCACAGTAGGGGGACTCACACTGTAGTGGTAGGTTACAGTAGGGGACTCACCGTGTAGTGGTAGGTTACCGGTTACAGTAGGGGACTCACCTTGTAGTAATATCATCGTCCTCCTGGAGGGAGGAAGGGTCCCGTGTTGACATGGTATTGTGCCGACGCCGCCAGATGGCAACACTGATCACCACTCTCCGGGAAGACAATGAAAAGTTCCCGGCGATACCAGAGTGTCTCCCGACTCTTAACCTTTATAATGACTATCTCTTTTTCCCGTATATATAATGTCTACCGATTATATATATATATATAAACTTATCTGACAAGGCTTTAATACGAAAATAATCCAGTTTCTCAGAGCGGCTGCGGGGAGCAGCACTGGACGCCACAACAGCGTCCCGGTTGTCATGGCAACGGTGTCGGGGGAGGTGGTGTCGTCTTGCCAATATTATTGCTAGGGGAAAATATCTATAAAGACATTATAATAAACAAATTATAAAGGTGGAGAGTGGGGAGGATATGGGTTGTGGCCACTTTGGCATTGTGAGTGATATGAGTTGATACGTGAGATAATGACCGAGGCGAGACTGCACTCGTAGATGATGTTGATTTTTGTATATTATTAATGATGAATGATTGGTGGATGGCAATGGCGGCGAGCTGCAGCTGCTGCACCACAGACGGAGAGATGGTGGTGCCTGTGAGGACGGTGGTGCAGTCATGCAGCTGTACCGGGAGAACTGTGCTGTACTGACGTGATCACAGATGTGTGGTTGGCAGAGAAGCTTGTGGTTGATGTACACAATGTAATTGTCCTGGTTTGTTGAGGAAATGATGTCAGATGTTGATTTGCTAGTTTATAGCTGGTGAGTGCTAAGTGTATAATGGATCACGAGGATCCCATTCTTCATCACGTGGTAGGTTACTTAGTACTGTAGGCCGCGGGTGGTTCTTGTTGATGTTCCGCCTCACTTGTTGTTGTAGGGACACCCTCCTTGTCCTGTGGGGCTGCTCTTGTATCTCGTACTTATAGATCGGATAGTAAATAGAATTTATACAAATATTTTTTTTTTGACTCGTGAGTGCGCCACTCTACCGTACTCAACACAAAGAGTGTTGACTCGCTCAAGAACCACCAAGGTGCGAAAGTGATAACTTATTAATTAATGAAAACCTACACGACGCGGGTGGGCAGGTATTCGGATAAACAAAAAATAATAACACATTAAACAGCAAAGGGTTAAAAATAACATATAACTTGAAAATTTATTGAAGAGAACGTAAAATATGTAGTAATCCAACTCATATTATTTGTTACTAATGTTAACATTTAAGTATGTCCAGTTGTCAGTTACATAAAATATATTAAGTACAAAAATAGCATGAAAAGAATAGCTGTAATAAGACCGTTGTGGGCTCACCATAGCCCGTGCTACTTAGAACTTTTGTTCCGAGTATCTGAATCTAAAACAACAACAACAACATAGCTCTAAACTGAAAAATATATTTTGGGAAAATAATCACAACCTTAAATGGGACTTAAAGCTACAGTCGAGGTGAACTACATGTGTGTTTATATACCTAACTATGTTAGGCGTATAAAGAAACATGTAGTGTTCATATGTTTTCTGGTTCCCAACTTTGGACAGTATTGTGTATGCCTCGCCTCGTTGTGTGAGTGTTGGGCTACGGTTCTTTGGTCCAACCTCTCAACTGTCAATCAACTGTGTGTGTGTGTGTGTGTGTGTGTGTGTGTGTGTGTGTGTGTGTGTGTGTGTGTGTGTGTGTGTGTGTGTGTGTGTGTGCGTGCGTGTGTGTGAGGATCAGTAGTATCAAAGGCAAACATCTTCTTCAAAACTTATTCAAGGCAAACATTTTGAAAAATATACTCCATCACCAGAGCTAATAAAAGAGAACATAATTACTAGGCAAAAAAAAATAATAATAAATACAAAGTTCAAGAATTATGAAAATCAATTATGAAATGGTCCCCAAGCGAATATGCAACTGAAAATTCGGTTGCATATTGGCTTGGGGATCATTCAAGCTTCGCATTTGATTAAATGTCTGAATCCTAAATTTGACCATCGAGTGCTGTCGGAGGTTGGGTTAAAAGTCTCACGACTTCCAACCTTTTTGTATAATCAGTATGGTCTAGGTGCTTTAGTACTGGATACACTAAGGTGCATGGAGTCGAATCTGTCTGGGTTCGAACCCTTCAGGGGTAGGAAGTTTTCGGTTGCATTTTGGCTTGGGGACCAATCAATCGATCTTTGCATATATACTTCTGAACCTTTCAACATCAACAGTGGTGTTAAACAGGGATGCGTTCTTGCTCCAACTCTGTTCAGCATCATCTTCGTGATCCTCATCAAGCATGCCTTTGTGATAACCACAGAGGGCATCTGTCTCCGGACAAGATCTGATGGAAAGTTCTTCAATTATCCAGACTCCGAGCAAAGATGGAAGTTAAGATGAGAATCCTCAGGGACTTCCTCTTCGCCGACAATGCAGCGATCGCCACACATACAGCAGAAGGCCTGCAGCAGCTACTCAACCGCTTTGCCGCTCTCTGTTCGAATTCGGCCTGACAATAAGCCAAAGTGAATTGTTTCCGTGCCGTCCAGGATCCCCCCTAAACGTACACAGTACCGTGACCACCGCACCATTGAGACAAACAGACGAGTACCCGATTTTTAGTGATCTATGGCTTGCGCATTCATGCAACTTTCTCACATATATCATGTATATCACTAAATTTAGATTTAAAGTTTATATTACAAAGGACATTTATGAGGTTGCATGTTTCTTTTTTGCTGTGTAGTTTGAAGACTAATTTCTTGGTGTCCGATGAGTTTATAGCCATTTTTGCTATGAGGAATGTTTTGAATAGTTGTCAAACTTAGGTTCTGTTGGCAGTTTTTGGTATATGCAGTATGTGGATGAAGCTCTTAAAGAGGTGCAATTCGAGCAGAGAATGTGAACAAAACGTGAACAATGCTGCGATTCGTGTGTGAAATATTTTTCAGTCATTCACAGGGATTGAATTTCAATCATTCGCGTGTGGATTAACGAGCGTTTGACCTTTGTTGATGAAGACGGGTTGCTAGATCAACAGTTTTAGATAATTCGATGCCTAGATTTTACAATTAAAGTTGCTGGAAGGATTTAATGACAACTACCCTATTATTAACATTATCACTTAGCCTAATAATTAAGCATTTAGTCAAAATAGTACAAAATAGAAGAAAGCGAGTAATTGTGTTATCGTTTTCAGCACTTATGATAGAGTATATTCTCTGTAACGTTTGTTTATTAAAATATATTGAGAGGGATGTATGCCTTTTCTCTGTTACTACAGTTTCTCACATGAGTAACATTTTCAGGAATAAAATAAAGCTAAAAAAATATATTCAATGAAAGATTAGTTTTACTTGCTGTGAAGTGGAAGCTTCAACAAATTTAAGCAACTATATTCTGTTATCCAGTGGCATAGTTGAAATTAATTTCAAATTACTTATAAATTCACTTTGGCTTACAAAACTATTTAAATTTATTCCACTTACTTTTTTCACTCTGTTAATATTGAAAGGAAATATTATACTTTGTGATGTTAATAATTTTATAATATTCTATTGTTAATATTTGGCAAGATGGAGATTCTGGTTACTAACCAGCATTTGCACCCATAGAAAATAGGAATTGCATTTTCATTAAATTAAAAGTAATATGTAAATACTTTTTTGTGATAACTAAGATATTTATATAAGAATATATTACTGTAATCAAAATTTTTTCATTCCTGCAGGTATACTCATAATCCGCGGGTATAGCCTGCGGCTAAAGCCATGTACCCTGCATGTGAGGTTCAGCAACTTCAAAATGCAATCACGACTGCTCAATCTTATAGTTCTGTCACAGCTGATGACATCTTTATATGATCTAACATTTGTTCTCTCTTCAGAACCAAATTGTAGTATTTTTACCCCATTCAGGTGACGTCATATGGCCAGGTGTTGTATTAATAGTGTGTGGAAGTCAACCGATGCGAGTCTGTATTAAAGTCAAAGTGTCAGATGTGACATCATGGATTAACGTTGGGTACCAGCGTCGACAATGTCGATTGAATCACATTGCAACAATTATGTTCGGTTCAGCATCTCAAGTCATTTTCAATGCAAGACCAATCATGTAGAGCTCAAAATTCATATAAAAATTGCCAACAATGTTTGATTAATGTTAAGTGAAATGTAGGTTATATATTCATCATGTATAAATTCTTTTAAATAAAAACAATCTGAAATGAAATGCTGTGAGGAATTAAGTGTCCTAAAAAACTATATATATAATATATATATATATATATATATATATATATATATATATATATATATATATATATATATAATATTTTGTACATACATTGCAACGTAATGTATTTTTGTTATCAAGAAACATAATTATTGCTGCTGCTGTTGATTTAATTAAGAATGACGATGACATGGGGATTATGATTATGCCCTATTATTACTATTTGTATTATTATTATTATTATTATTATTATTATTATTATTATTATTATTATTAAAATAGTTACAGCAGTAAGGATCCTTGAGGCAACATTTACATTCCCATTTTCTATGACAGCAACCTACCCAGAAGACAAAGATGGCAACACTGCTCTCCTTTGGCAGCAGTGTATGCCTTTACAACCTATGGAAATATTTTTTGGTATATAGGGATATATTTACAGACCATACAAAAATATAAATCTTAAGTTACATAACACATTGCCTTAAAGGTGGACTATCAAGTGTGGCATCATATTAACACTGTTAACTTGCTTTAGCTGAGATAGCATACAGGTGAACCTCGTTTAACATCGCTCCAGTTAACGCCATTTTATTTTTAACGTTGTTAGAAAAAATATAAATTTAATGTTAGGCTTTTTAATTAATTTAATATCAATCTTTTCAGATGTGACAAGAAACACAGGCCACAGGGTGGGGTCAGCTTGTACATCAAAGACACACTCATCTGTACCGAGCTGCTAAACACCACAAACGATATGGTGGAAGTGATGATAATCAAAATTGTGATCCTAAATGTGGATATTGTCCTTGTATATAAGTCACCGGAGGCAAATACTCAGAAGTTTAATGAACAACTAATGAAAATAAAATAGTTTAGAAAACCTCACAAATTCAGCCCCAAACATAATCCTGCTTGAGGATTTAAACCAACGGCACAAAAATGGAGGAACGTAGAAAATACAGTTATATACGAGAGGATACCGGGAAGTAGCCTAAATGAACAGTTACACACAAATGAACTACTGCGGATGTGAGACAGATTTGAACTTAACCAGCAAATAGTAGACCCAACTAGAAAAGATAACACACTTGATCTTATTTTCACACATAACGATCAATTGAGCAAGATCATATTGATCATAAATACCTGTTACTCAGATCACAATTTAATTAAAGTTCAGACAATCATGGGCAATAGATCTGCGCAGCCAGTCCCAAATACTAGAGGAGAATTCAGCAAATTTAACTTTAATAATAAACAGAATAACTGGGAACAAATAAACCAAGACCTCACAAATATAAGTTGGGAAGAACAACTAGAAAATGCAAACCTAAACCAGTGCCTCGAGAAAATAAGCTTAGTGTCACTAGTAATATGATCAAGCCGCAGACTTCTTAAGAAAAAAAAGAGGAAGAGATCCAGACTGGAACGAGAACGACGTTCCTTCTATAGACGAAGAAAATGAACTGCGGAACAATTTGAACGCCCCACTTTATCTCAAGAGCGACAAAGAAAGTAATGTAGAGAAACAGATACGTTTGAACTAAAGTTACAAGACTCGTATAAAATCCAGGAGAGGCAAAGATAGCAAAAGGCCATCAGCGAAGTAGAGAGGAATCCGAAATACTTTTTCTACTGTGTAAAATCTAGAAGAAAAACTATATCTTCTATTGGACCCCTGCGAAAGGGCGACGGAACTTTCACAAAGAAATGAGTGAAATACTGAGGAAACAGTGCGACTGTGTTTTCAATGAGCTCTTAAATATACTGAAGAAAGTAATTATCAAAAGAGGGCACCAAACCGGGAAGGCTATGTAACACCATCAAATGCGCAGAATAATCAGAGGGCGCTAAATATCACCAAGTATGCCAGTACGAGAACAGAAACGCATAAGGCGAACGATATCAAAAGTATCCGAGTCACCAAGAATTCTATTGAGGGACAGGTGACCGCGAGGGGCGGTCGGAAAGCAAGACACACGCTCGTCCTGGAAGTCAGGACATTCAAGAAGTAAATATATTGAAGATTGATAGCTTTAACGAATTCTTCACGAATGTTATACCAACATCAAATTACATATCAGATATCACCCTAACCTCACTTGATTTTGAAGAAGCCATAGACAGTATATATATTCACTCTGCACTAGGCCCTGATTCCTGGAACTCCATATTCAACAAAAGTTGTAAAAAAACACTTTCGCTGGCCCCAAAATTTTTTGGAGACGGAGCTTAGATACAGGCGTTATCTCTTATGTACTAAGAACAGCGGAGATAGCACCACTCCATAAAGAAGGGCATAAAGCGGAGGCAAAAAACAATAGGTCGGTACCACTAACATCACACACTATAAAAATCTTTGAAAGTGTGACAAGAAATAAGGCAGCAATACACCTGGAATCACAGAGTCTACATAACCCTGGACAACATGGTTTCAGAACAGGGCGCTCTTGGCTGTCACATTTACTGGAGCACTATAGCACGGCCTTAGACGCCTGGTAAGAAACATGACGCTAACGTAATATACACAGATTTCGCAAATGGGTTCAACAAATGTGAACATTGTGTTATTACACATAAAATGTGCTCAATAGGAATTAATGGAAAAATAGGAAGCTGGATCTTCAATTTCCTAAGTAACAGAACGGAGTGTTATAGTAAGTAAAAGCCAGACCATCAATCATGAAAAGCTCAATCCTCCAAGGTATCTTACTTCCTTTGGTACTTTTTCTCATCCTCATTATCCGACATGGACAAGGACACAAGCTATGGTATTGTATTATTTGCAGATGACACAAGGATTTTCATGCGAGAAGACATAATATGGAGGACACTGCAAACCTTCAATCTGATGTGGTGTGCCACACCACAACAGCCACACCACAACAGCCACACCACAACAGCCGCACCACAACAGCCGCACCACAACAGCCGCACCACAACAGCCGCACCACTCACTAGAGAAATGCGCATTTATGTCATGTCCAATATATGGTATGTAACAATGAATAAGTTCAAGATCACAATTAAATGTCTGTTTCATTTCATTACCTTTTTTTAACAATACCATAATATTAGGCGAGAAAAATTATCAAACTAATCAAATCAAGTACAATGCATAAATGTTAATACATATAATTGGTGAAGTTTGTATGAAAAGTACATCTTTCCCAATATCCAAGGAAAGTAGGCCTTACTTGCAACAATAGGCCTATAAGGTCCACTATTTCACTTTACGTCATTTCAGTTAAAGTCACGGATTTCAAGAACCCAACCACGACGTTAAACGAGGCTCATCTGTGTTCTGTTTTGTTGTTTAACGCATCTCTCTTATCAGCCTAAAATATACAATGTCTCCATACCATATACAATGTCTCCATATATATATATTTATACACACACGTAAACGTTAGCAGAGATTCATGTGGACTCAGTGATGTTTATCAGGCTTTATATTCCACAATGCATCATAAATCTCTCTCTAATTACTACAAACAATTAATGTTTGTCCTATAATTAGGTTTTATATTAAATTCACACACATGTACTTATACACTTTGTTTTTAAATATATGTATCTTTGTATATTAGGCACCTTAGGTCATTGGTAATTAAAGAATTTGAACAGTATACATTGCTGTGGCCAGGTACTTCCTGGTACTTTCTAACGTCCAGTACTTCCCAGTACTTGCTAACGCCCCAGTAATTCCCGGTACTTGCCGGTGCTTGCTGAGGCCAGGTACTTGTTAAGCCTGTGCACTTCCTGGTGACAGGAACCATACAGCTGCGGGCTGGCGGTGCTCAGGGTAGACTCATAAGGCAACATCCCGGTACTGTCGGAGGTCGTCACTGTCGGCTCCCAGGGAGCTGCGACTCTCATACGCAGGTCTGAAGAAGCCAGGTGTGGCCAGCACCCCAGCTCGTAGACTGAGCCCGTCACTCAAGCTGATGTTGCCGCGACTGTACCTGTTCATGGGGGTAAGGTGAGCATATGCAGTACTGTGACAAGTTTTGATCTTGGGTAGTGTTACTTCCTAATTACTTATGCCTCCAAAGTTTAGAAAATGGTTAAAAAAAAGGAGTTTCCCACAAACTTTGCTTTTGTGACTGCTGGATGCCTTATAATGAGCATGCTTCAGAGGTCAACAGAGACTTCAAAATGTTAGCATCCTGATGGGTCTCCAAGGCAGATTTATCAACGTTTTTCTACGGTCTTTGTCTTTGGGAGAGCAGAGATACCAAAGACCACTACCACAGGTGGGACTGGCAACAGTGGACCTCTTTGTATGGAGGAACAACGTTAAAAGGGAGGCACTGGTGGACCCCAGAGGTGCTAATGCCTCCACTGCACATCTGACTGGACCTTAAGAAACAGTTCGTCACGACTCTTGAAAAGGAGTTAGTAGGCTTTAAGCACATTTAGGACTTTTTCCCTAATCTCGTCTGAGGCACAGGTCGAAGCCAGGTTCTTTGTCGCATCACAGATAAAGAAGTTCCTGGAGTGCAAGGACTTCCCCAAGAAGCTCGCCAGGAAGGAGAAAACAGCTTGGAACAGTTTTATACAGTGATTCCTGGCCTCCTGAGCAATCGCAAAGCCAAAACTGTGTGGAGCTGGTTGAGAGACTGGTAAAGATTAATGTCACAATGGGCTGCAGGATGCCCCTCAAAAAGTCCATTCAACGAAAAAATGGAAGTTTACTCGGAGGAGACTAACTTTGGGACCTGATTCGTGAAAGAGATTTACAGATAATCAAAAAAAAAATCAGGTAATTTGTTATAATTTTAGTATAAATACAAGTCAGTTTTGAATCATATGTTGTATATATCTGATTTTATTGAACGAAAACACACAAATTTGCACGTTTTTTCTCGTTACAAATTGGTACATTTCAAAATATATCATTGTCCTGGTTACAAAAGCAAAGTTTTAGGGAAAAATAATAGCCACTTTTTGGATGTTTGGGATATAAGCAGTTACGAAATAATGCTTACTATCCAGGGACCAAAAATAATTACATTGTGTTCCGTTAGCAGCACAGAGAGCCCCGGCGAAAATTGTAGCAATAACCAAACAGAACCAGAACTACCTTAATCTAACCTAGCCTAGGCTAATCTAACCTAGCTTAGACAAATCTTACCTAACCTAGACTAATGTAACCTGGCCTAGACACCCATTCTACCTTAACTGTCCCACCACTCTCTCCTCACTGCCTCACATCTCTTCTCTGCCTCAGAGAAGAGTCAGAGTAACTCATGTAACTCCAGCAGGATTTTTAGATGCGTACTTACTGACGCCGGGCACTTAGCGGTTACCTATCAGTGAATGCGGGAAGGTGAGGTTAAGCTTTTTATGCCCCACACACTAGCATGTGAATCATTATTTTGTGCCTCACAAGGTGCAGATTCCATGCCAGCTCTGCATATTCAGGTACCAATGTTAACCAGCTTCCCAAATGCTGCCAATATTATTATGTTTAATTGTATCTCTGGTGTCGGTGTCGGATTTGATCCACTCCCAAATCTGTGCTCTTTCTGATTCCTATACAGCTGCCTTCCCCGTATGGTGTAGATAACTCCTTATGTCCTTAATCCCCGCTCCTGAAGTTTGCTAAGGTCTCTCTCTAATTCGTGCAACCCTTCTCGCATTAAACAAATCCACAAGGGCCGTGACGAGGATTCGAACCTGCGTCCGGGAGCATCCCAGACACTGCCTTAATCGACTGAGCTACGACAGGGTTAAAAGGGTTGAAACCGAAGTTCTACTGAACTTACTGGATCCCGTAGCCTCTCCGAGGCACAAACCAGGCTTTTACACACACCCCCCCCCCCACCCTGCACCCTGCATCCTTCTCGCATTATCCATTCATCATTAGTTCTGCTTGAACTGTAAATTCTGACATTTAGAAGCTCAGTATCTTGGGTAGACATTCCCATAAATTATTAACAGCAATAGTCTCACTACCATCTTGAGGGTCCCTACTTGTCTGATCTATCCAGTTCGAGTCATCTTAGGTTGTGACTCTTTGTTTTCTGTCCTTCAGGTATCCCCTTTCTCAGTTCAGTATCTTTCAAGTTATCCCAATTATTTTTCTATCCTGTACACCGTGAGAAACAATATCAAATGCATTTTGACAGTCTAGGAATATAGTCTACCCTGCCTTCAGTTTCATGTCATGTATTTGTAATTTGTGTAATAGAACTCGATTAAGTTTGCCAGGCATGACATTCTGCATGTGTGATGTTAAAGGAACGTACCTGCGTCTGTCGAGGCTGTGAGTAGAGTAATAGAGGTCTGCTGGCGTGGTGCTGGGAGCCGGGTAGGGGTAGAGGAGCTGGGGCGTGTGGTGGTAGACGGTGACTCCTCCTACAGGAGCCTGGTGCAGGGCAGCCTCGCTCCTGCTACACCCAGTCACCAGCGGCAGGAACCCTGCAGCCCCCACAAGAACAAACACCAGTCTTATCACTCACACCACCACTTACATCAATCTTATCTTGTAATTATATTTTTGTTAATAATTTGTTAGGAAACACTAAAAAGATTTTGAATATATCAACACAAAATATCTCTTGAAGCAATGTATATAGATTGGAGAACGTAGATTCAGGAAAGACTTGGGTAAATACTGGTTTTGAAACAGGATTGTTTGTCTTATGGACCACATTATGGGGTAATCTAATAGATGTGGCAACAGTGGATTGTTTCACTCGTTACACACTCTTGGTGCAGGCACAGGTGGCAGGCCGTGTACAGCACTCTCAGTGTTCGATTTACTTTGCAAGAAGTCCGTTATTCCAGGGAAAAGTGGCAGACATATTCTACATAAAGTGTCAATTTTGTGTCAGAGCAACAATCAAACGATGCTAGTGCTCTGTGTCAATAAAAAACATAACTTATTTGGAAGGAATTTCAAACTGCCCAGTTTGACGTTGATCCCGTGCCAATAAGTGATTAAAGGAACAAATGAATCAGAATACGCGCCTTATTGTCTTGCGCTGACAGCTTAGTGAAGCAAGTAATAACCAAGATGGTCAATAACCGTTAAAAAGCCATTAAACAGGTGATAACATTGTTTAAGACTCACGAGTAGAAACAAAAGTCTTCAACCATTGTTGCTTTGTGCCAGAGGAGGCCCTCCACCACCCACACCAGAGAAGGCCCTCCACCACCCACACCAGAGGAGGCCCTCCACCACCCACACCAGAGGTGGCCCTCCACCACCCACACCAGAGGTGGCCCTCCACCACCCACACCAGAGGTGGCCCTCCACCACCCACACCAGAGGTGGCCCTCCACCACCCACACCAGAGGTGGCCCTCCACCACCCACACCAGAGGTGGCCCTCCACCACCCACACCAGAGGTGGCCCTCCACCACCCACACCAGAGGTGGCCCTCCACCACCCACACCAGATCTTCCCACTCATAACTGCAGGACGTGCGGGTCTCGCTTCCCACCTGTCCATTGTGGTCATCTGTCCCTTGATAGAATCCTTGGTGAATCGGATGGCTTTGATATATTTAATAATATTCATTCCATGTGTCAGGGGACAGGCAGTCAGAGTGTATTTATATGTTATTCTAATATCAAGCCCCCTCCCCCCCAAAGATGCAACTACATAACAAGCTGCCTAACGTCTGGGTACCTATTTACTGCTAGGTGAACAGTACATGAGGTGATAGGAAACGCGCCCAACTATTTCTGTTTTGCTCAGGATTCGAACCGAGAATTCTCAGTTGTGAGTGAAGAACGAGTCCGTCAGTACTCCCGAGACCCTGCCATCCACCTCTAGGGAGACAGAACAACAAAAGCTGGTGCGTAATACTATATATAAAAGAGTTGATTGCAACCAGCAGTGAGGACTTAAACATCGTGGGATCGTGAGACTCTGAATGGTGCAATATACTGACTAAAAATGGCCACAAATTGACAGTAGGAGTATGCTAGAGGGCCAACACAGCAACAACAGAGGAACCTACCCACGGAGGATGG